>NC_053026.1:59844128-60094158 GCF_003073215.2 Triticum urartu
CATGACATTACATCGACCAAGGTTTCGTGTTTTTCTGGATCATTTTTTTTATTTTTTGGAATTAAAATGCCATGTCACTCCATGCTTAATTGCGTCATAGCCGTTAGTCCAATATGTTTGGAAATTCCTTCCAATTTACTGCACATGGAATTAAATCACACACAAGACAAAAAAATATGAGTTTTCAAACCATTATGGTTAGCTGTTGCATATACATGTAGTTCAAATTTCAATTACGGTCATTAAATGGTAGAAAATCACTTAAATGTCTTAAAAGGTCAAATGACCCCTGTAATTTTCCAAATTTTGACATGGCAGTTGTATTAGTACTACAAATTTTCTCGTACATTTAAAACACCTTCTGTTGCCACTGTACTCCAAATTCGACTTTCACAGCTAATAAAAAATATCTACAACATCACACACAGTTGTTTTCTAGGAACCGTTTGCGATGAAAATATCTGGGTCTATTTAAGTCTCCCTCCTTAAGCTTCGTCGTCTCTTCTACTCCAATGCCGGTAACCCCCGAATCCACGAATCTCGACCCCCATTCCCGCACCCCCTTCTTGCAAAGATGACGCCGTGGAAACGCTTCATGAAGGCCCGTACGATGGCCGCGTCCCCCCGAGCGCCGCCGCCTGCGCCAAGAGAGCCACCGCCTACGCCGAGAGTGTCCCCACATCCGCATTGAGCGCGACTGCTTCCGCCGAGAGGGCGTCTGCAGCAGCCGACAGGGCAGCTGCTACTGCGACGGCGGCTGCAAACGCCTAGAGCGCTCGAGCTGTCGTCTATGCCGCCGATGTAGCCCTGGCCCGGGTCGAGGCCATCCATGCCAACATCGAGGATGCACACGCCAAGATATTCCAGGACACCTCGGACTCCAGCATGCAACCCACGTCTGAAAAGGCGGTGGTGGTCATGGAGCACCTGCTTCCTCATGAGGTCGTCGAGCGGGAGCTAGAGATGCAGGAGGTGGCGGAGATTGAGGTGCGCCGGGAGGAGGAGTTGCGCACGGCCGAGATCGAGGTAGAGAAGAGTCTGCCGGTCAAGGAATCGATGGTGGAGTACCAACGTGAGCTCTGGCACAGCCACTACTACGACTACTACAACCTTTAGGGCGGCGTCAAGGACGAGGACGAGGACGTGGTCGACTTCGGTAGGGGGACGCGGAGTCCACCAACAGCGGCATGTCGCTAGGACAAGTCATCGATGTCTCATCTCACACCGACGATGCATAGGCCGGCGCGGCGGCCGATTTGTCAAAATTATGTGTACTTAGGCTTTGTTTTTAATGTTGGTCTTTTGTTAGAGCAATGTTTAAGTCAATCGGCTCTGTTTAATTACTAAAATTGCTCAATTCAGTAAGTATGGTATGTCTGCTGTACGCTCTTTGTGTGCCCAAATTAGCAAGCAATGTTAAATTATGCAATGACGTACCCGGTGAAATTTCCACCAAAATTTGAATTATCAAACTCATCCCATGTATGTAAAGCAGAAGAATCGTTTGCAATGCACACAATCGCTCAAAGTGAAAGGTCCGGCAGCACCGCGCACAAAGTTTCCCTCCACATTTCCAAAATTTTGGCCTACCGCCAAAATATCTACCCCCGCCCCCTTTCCCACCCCCTTTTCTCCCCGACCACAAGTCACATTTCCCCTGTTTCCTCTTTCCTTCCTTCCTTCCTTGCTAAGCTATAGCCGCTTCCTCGCTCTCGCCATCTCGCTTCCTACCGCCGGGGTCGCCATGGTCTTCTTCAAAGACCTCTCCAGCGGTTCCTCCTCCGGCGACGACTCCTTCACCACCCGGGTATGCCTCTTCTCTCTCTCCGGCTATGACTTGGAATGAATGATTTTTAACCAACGGTCGATTTGAGTCATTTCTTCCTCTTGTAGCTCTCTAGGACCATCAGTGGCAATGAATGGAGCAGGGTGGCCGAAGATCTATCCTCTCGTTGTCACCATCAATCTCCATGCATGAAGCTAGTTGTGTTTGATTCTGTGGAGAGTGGGAGGAAGTTTCTGGCATGTGCAGAGAAGGTTAGACCTTCTTTCGTTGTTACAAATCATTTGTTTCATGTGATTCAGACACTGTCATGGTCCCAACCCATTCATACCACACTTTCAACCAAACGCATCCTAAGACAGTGTCATAGTTTGTACCTAGTATCTTAAATTGTTGCCATCTCATCAACGGTGCCATTAGAAAATTATTTGGCACCGCTTCAGCAGTTTGTGCAGCCAACATTGGTCCACACATCCGAGCAGCCAAGCAGTAAAATACTAAATCTTTATGGCACGAAGGAACTGGGCATCGGAGCAACTACGTGCTCCGGTGTCCGGGTCCCTATTTTTTCCGCTGCATCGGCTTGCCAGTGTAGGGCACCGGTGCGAGATGTAGCAACAGTTGTTTTTACCCCACTTTTGGCATACATAGTGGACGGCCTTAGCGCTATTAGTTCTATGTTACTAAAATTGTGCATGTACACACCTGTTAGTATCAGTTTGATGTCATCCAAACACTGTCGCTATGTTGTTGCAGTTATATTTACCTTCCTTATAAAATGTTCAATTTGTTATTTATTGTACATGAGTAAGAACTTGTAGCGTCGTTGTAGTTAATTATAGCTTCTGATGTTCCAGAATTTGGTCGTTGTCTTAGTACCAATTATTTCATTTGCACATTGATCTTTTTGAGAAGATATGTCATAATTAACGTGTTTCTTCAGTTTTTCAAAATAAGCATTGTTGATATTCTATGTTGCTATAAACTCATTTCCCCTACAATTGTTACTAATCTAGTTTTAAATATTATAGGATGAACGGAAGTTTTCTTACTTGGAGTGGGTTGATTAAGAGTGGCCATAGTCTTTGAAGATGTGCCTAGCGAAGCTCTGGAGCATGTATGAGGAAGAGAACAGATGTAGGCTTAGAGAAACTATTGTCAACGCTGAAGAATATTTGAAGATGCGGGATAAAAAGTTGAAGGTGAAGAATGAGCAAAGATTTTTTAAATCAGACTTTGCTAAGATGGTGTTGGCGAAGGAGGAGGCACTTTCCCAGTTGGCCCGTGCAAAACAGTTTCTTACTAAACTGAAAGCAGAGGTGGATAAGACGAGCCTGGATGATCTCAATTAGGGAAATGAATATATTGTTCTTAAGAAGTTGAACTAGGTATATGTTGTACCGTGATGTTTTTCATGTAGCTACTGTACTGTGATGTTATAATATATTTATGTTCCTGATATGAAATTGGCAAACAACTGTTCGATATGAAATGTGAATTTACGTAATACTGGAATTATTAATTGTAAACTAATAAACCTGCTAAATGTGTCATGGACCTTTGCAAACGCTTCTAGCAGTAAAAGCGCTTGCGATGGATAGCCCAATGCCACGTAGTTTTCTTCATCAAATCATGTGTGATATAGTTGATAAAATAAAATAGTTAACTAAGGCAGACCGTGTGTGATAGTTAAACCTTTCACACACGAGCCTACAAATATAACTGTGTGGGATGTACGTACGAACGGAAACATTTTCCCTGGATTGACTGTGTGGGATGTACATAATAACTGAAACGTATTCCTTGGATTGACTATGTGTGATATACATACGAACGGAAATTTTTTTCTGGGATTCCCCGTGTGGGATGTACATACCTATGGAAATTATTTTCTCGGATTACCGTCTGGGATGTACATACCTACGAAAATGATTGGGTTTTGATGCCTCGCCCGATCGCACACGGCCCCTGCCTGGGTCCCAGGAGGGCCTATACCAGACGATTTCTGGGTCATGTGGGAAGGACACCCTATAGCACACACTCACTTGGCGACGGTTCCAAATACCGTCGCGGAAAGGGGTTCAAACCATTTGTTTAGGACCGACGCGTACCAGTGAATGGTATTAAAGGCGTCAAGTCTTTTTCCTGCTACCTAGAATGAAGAAACAGATTCAACATTCGTGCCAACTGGTTTGGAAAGGAAGAGATTGACTTCTTTCCAAACCATCTTGGCAATCACACAATCAAATAGAAGGTGTTGAACACTTTCATTTTCAGAACATAAAACACAGTCCAATGGCTTGTTCATCATTCTCTTCTGCAAGTTATCTCTAGTCATGATCTTGTTCTACGAAACTAGCCAAAGGAAAATGTGTGTGGGGGGGGAACTAGTAGCTTCCTATAGCAGGAATAAAAACAGGTTTCACACCCCTATAATTAATGATAGCATAAATTGAGCTAGTAGTGTAAGTGCCTGAGGCAGTATATTGCCAAACAAGAGCATGAGTATCCTCAGAGTAAGTGATGCTCCTAGCCATAGCTTCTAGCTCACACCAATAATTCATCAGGGTAGGAGGGAAGTTTCTTCTAAAAGTTAGCTTCAAGCTCTCTCCATCCTAGACCTGATGAATTGTTTTTCCTTGCTCTCTATAAATCACATATAGCTCACAGATCTGGACTGACTGAGGGAAGGATCCAAACCAACAATCCTCCCAAAACCTAAACTGCTTGCCATCCCCTAAAGACCACATGTAGCCAAACTTAACTACCTTAGAAGTGCAAATCACACCTTTCCAAAAGACAGAAGTCTCATAGCTTTGGCTATAGAATATGTTGGGAGCTGGACTATACTTATTATCTACAATAGTTTTCCAGATTTTGCCCTCGTCGCAACTATATCTCTTGATCCCTGCCCCTAGGAGGCAAGTATTAAGATCTTGGATATTTGGGATACCCAGCCCTCCAAACTCCTTTCTCATAGTAATCAACGGCCAATTTGCTAGATGGATCTTCTTGTGACCTTCATAGTCATTCCATAAGCAATTTTCCATTTGGGTATTAATCATATCTACTGCCCATTTTCGGAACTTGAAAAATTATAGAAGGTAAATGGGAATGCTTGCTAAGAAAGATTTGATTAAAACAAGCCTAGCAGCTTAAGAAAGAAGCTTCCCTCTTCGACCTACAATTATTTTCAGAATTTTGTCCGCTAAAGGTTGTA
Organism: Triticum urartu; assembly: GCF_003073215.2. NCBI lineage: Eukaryota > Viridiplantae > Streptophyta > Magnoliopsida > Poales > Poaceae > Triticum > Triticum urartu. The sequence goes on from NC_053026.1 coordinate 59,849,132, forward strand.
TATCCTCCCTAGAGAGCTTGTCAAAACGAAGGGGGGGTTCCTAATTATTTTATGGGAAATTTACCTATAGGACATCCAAAAATATCAGTGAAAGAGTCAATCTCAGACTCATCTATATTCATAGGAATCATTTCACTCTTCAAGTAGTTGATCTTCATCCCAGAGACTTGTTCAAAACAAGTTAATACCCATTTGAGATTGGTAGCCATAGCAGGGTTACCATCCACACAGAGAATTGTGTCATCAGCATATTAAAGGCTGATGACACCTCTAGGGCAAATATCAGACCCTAGCCCTCTAATCAACTGTATATCAGAGGCTTTGACAAGCATCCTAGTCAGCACATCCACAACTAGATTAAAGAGCAAGGGGGACGTGGGGTCCCCCTGGCTTAATCCTTTACAAGTGAGAAAGAAATGACTTTCTACATTATTAATTTTGACTCCCATAGATCCTTTGTGAGTGATCTGGTCTATCCAGTGCACCCACCTATCATTAAATCCTATGAGCTTAAATACGTTAAGAAGGAAATATAGGTCTACCCTATCAAATGCCTTCTCATAATCAAGCTTCAAGATCACCCCTTTGTTGTTAGATCTAGCTATGGAGTGAATCAACTCTTGTGTTGTCACCACACTCTCAAGAATGTATCTACATTTAATAAAGGTGGATTGATACTTAGAGACCAATCTATCCATGACTAGACCTAATTATTAGTAAGAACCTTAGTAAAAATCTTAAACACACAATTGAACAGGCTAATGGGTCTAAACTTAGACATGAAAGAAGCTTCAGGTTCCTTAGGGATTAGGGTAAGCATGGCAAAATTTAACCTATATATGTGAAGCTTCCCTAGAAAAAAAATCCTCAAACAGAGCCAGGAGGTCTGCCCTAATCAAATACCAGAACTTCTGATAGAAGAAGAAAGGAATGCCATCAAGGCCTGGAGCTCCATCTGAATAAGAATCAAAAAACTGCTTTTTTTATTCCAGCTTCAGTAAAAGGAGCAAAGAGTAAATCATTTTCATCAGTAGTAACTTTATCCTAGTCACTAAAGAAATCATCAGACATACTAAAGCTAGAGTTGTCTTCCTTACTAAGCAGATTCTTATAAAAGTTGGCTGCAATATCTAACATTTCTTGGGTGTCAGAGGTAGGTCCAGAGGTGCCTTGCAAGGAATTAATCCTAGTTTTCCTTCTCCTCTGGTTGGCCACTACAGTAAAGTAGGCAGTGTTCCTATCCCCCTCTTTAATTTCTCTATCCCTAGATCTCTGCTTGGCTTTAGTCTCCTCTTTAATCCAAATTTTGGTCATCTCATTTCTAATATGTTTAAGCCTATCTATTCCATCAGCTGTGAGATCCTCAGTTTCAGACTTGATATCTAAAGCATCCGATTCAGACATCATATCCTCTTATGCCTCCTAAGCTCAGCCTCAATATTAATACTCCAGCCTTTTGTAACTATCCCAATATTTCTAGACTTCATTTGCCAGTTATCTAATGAGTGAGAGTTTTTGACAGGAACGTTTTATGCCTTCTCTACTACCTCTCTAAAATCTTCTCTAAACAACCACCATTTCTCAAACTTGAAGCTAGAGCTTCTGGGTTGGAGCCCAATCCAAGAGTCCCAAAGAATCGGAGTGTGGCAACTTCCCAACCTGGGCAAGGCTTGGATAGATGCCAGAGCAAAAGTCTATTTATGTCAGTAGAACAAAAAAACTATCAATTGTGGACATAATCAGATCAACCTGATTATTCGCCCAAGTAAATTGTCTATTTCCTAGCTTAATCTCTAATAAACTCCAAATCTCTATCCAGGCATTAAACTTGTCACACCATTTATGGTCAACTTTGCCATTTTTCTTATCTACATTATACCTAACCAAGTTAAAATCCCTTCCAATTAAGGTAGGGGTATCACAATAAACAAAAAGGCTATGCATCTTAAATATGAAGCTGACTTTCTCCTCTTCATAAGAGGTACCATATAATGTGATGATTCTATAGTTAACTCCTAAAATTTTAACTTTAATATGGCAGGTCACTAAGAATTGACCAATCTACCAACTAAGAACATCCCAAAGGTTAGAATGCACACCCACCAGGATGTTGGGGAACGTAGTAATTTCAAAAAAATCCCACGCACACGCAAGATCATGGTGATGCATAGCAAAGAGAGGGGAGAGTGTCGTCTACGTACCCTCGTAGACCGCAAGCGGAAGCGTTATGAGAACGCGGTTGATGTAGTCGTACGTCTTCATGATACAACCGATCCAAGTACCGAATGTACGGCACCTCCGAGTTCAGCACATGTTCAGCTCGGTGACGTCCCACGAACTCCGATCCAGCAGAGCTTCGTGGGAGAGTTCCGTCTGCACGATGGAATGATGACGGTGATGATGATGCTACCGACGCAGGGCTTCTCCTAAGCACTGCTACAATATGATCGAGGTGGATTATGGTGCAGGGGGCACCGCACACTGCTAAAAGATCAACGGATAACTTGTCTCTCTTGGGGTGCCCCCCTGCCCCCATATATAAAGGAGCAAGGGGGAGGCCGGCTGGCCCTAGCAGGGCGTGCCAGGAGGAGGAGTCCTCCTCCTAGTGGGAGTAGGACTCCCCTTTCCTAGTCCCACTAGGAGGGGGAAGGAAGGAGTGGGAGAGGGGGAAAGGCAAGGGGGGCGCTGCCCCCCCCTTCCTTGTCCTATTCGGACTTAAGGGGAGGGGCGCGCGGCCCTTACCTGGCCGGCCCCACTCTCTCCACTAGGCCCAACAAGGCCCATTAACCCCTGGGGGGTTCCGGTAACGCCCCCCCCTCCCGCCCCCGGCACTCCGGTAAAATCCCGATTTCACTCGGAACCATTCCGATGTCGAAATGTAGGCTTATAATATATCAATCTTTATGTTTCGACCATTTCGATACTCCTCTTCATGTTTGTGATCATATTCAGGACTCCGAACTACCTTCGGTACATCAAAACACATAAACTCATATTACCGATCGTCACCGAACTTTAAGCGTGCAGACCCTACGGGTTCGAGAACTATGTAGACATGACCGAGACTCATCTCCGGTCAATAACCAATAGCAGAACTGGGATGCTCATATTGGTTCCTACATATTCTACGAAGATCTTTATCGGTCAAACCGCATAACAACATACGTTGTTCCCTTTGTCATCGGTATGTTACTTGTCCGAGATTTGATCGTTGGTATCCTCATACCTACTTCAATCTCGTTACCGGCAAGTCTCTTTACTCGTTCCGTAATGCATCATCCCACAACTAACTCATTAGTCACAATGCTTGCAAGGCTTATAGTGATGTGCATTACCGAGAGGGCCCAAAGATACCTCTTCGACAATCGGAGTGACAAATCCTAATCTCGATCTATGCCAACTCAACAAGTACCATCGGAGACACCTGTAGAGCACCTTTATAATCACCCAGTTATGTTCTGACGTTTGGTAGCACACAAAGTGTTCCTCCGGTACTTGGGAGTTGCATAATCTCATAGTTATAGGAACATGTATAAGTCATGAAGAAAGCAATAGCAAAAAACTAAACGATCGTCGTGCTAAGCTAACGGATGGGTCAAATCAGTCACATCATTCTCTAATGATGTGATCTCGTTAATCAAATGACAACTCATGTCTATGGTTTAGGAAACATAACCATTATTGATTCAACGAGCTAGTCTAGTAGAGGCAAACTAGTGACACTCTGTTTGCCTATGTATTCACACATGTACTAAGTTTCCGGTTAATACAATTCTAGCATGAATAATAAACATTTATCATGATATAAGGAAATATAAATAACAACTTTATTATTGCCTCTAGGGCATATTTCCTTTAGTCTCCCACTTGCACTAGAGTCAATAATCTAGATTACACAGTAATGATTCTAACACCCATGGAGTCTTGGTGTTGATCATGTTTTGCTCGTGAGAGACGCTTAGTCAACGGGTTTGCAACATTCAGATCCATATGTATCTTACAAATCTCTATGTCTCCCTCCTTGACTTGATCGCGGATGGAATTGAAGCTTATCTTGATGTGCTTGGTTCTTTTGTGAAATCTGGATTCCTTTGAGTCGGTGTCAAAACCGGCAGATCTCGGGTAGGGGGTCCCGAACTGTGCGTCTAAGGTCGATGGTAACAGGAGACAAGGGACACAATGTTTACCTAGATTCGGGCCCTCTCTACGGACGTAATACCTTACGTCCTGCTTGATTGATATTGATGAATACGAGTATTACAAGAGTTTATCTACCTCGAGATCGTAATGGCTAAACCCTAGAGGTCTAGCCTGTATGGCTATGATAATGAATTCTCCCCCTCTCCGGAGTAAGTCCTCCGGTTTATATAAGCACCGGGAGGATCTAGGGTTACACAAGGTCGGTTACAAATAAAGGAATCTACATATCCAGTCGCCAAGCTTGCCTTCCACGCCAAGGAGAGTCCCATCCGGACACGGGTGCAGTCTTCGGTCTTCGTATCTTCACAGCCCATCAGTACGACCCATGGCTAACAGGCTGGACGCCTGAGGACCCCTTAGTCCATGACTCCCTCAATAGCCCCTAAACCTGGCTTCAAAGACAAGGTATCCGACGCGTAGATCTGTCTTCGGCATTGCAAGGCGGGTTCCTCCTTTCGAACTCCCAAACAGTCTTCGGATGTACCAATGTGTCCGGACCTGTAACTCACACCACACACAACCATAGAGAGAATATAATATTTCACAAATCCAATCTGCTGAACACTTTTTTATAACCTGACATCACGTATGCCCGGTTACTATATCGAACTGTTTTGTCTGCCATCCCGTATTTCGAGATGCGGTTTCCATTGGCACGTCTTGTCAAAGTAGAGATCATTTCCCCTTATTGCGGGATTCTCATCGATACGGGCGTGGGCAACCCAACCGTGCCGTTTACACAGCCCTTGGGAATAGGCGAGTTTTAAGGCGAGTAGGGAGGCGTTTGATATTCGCGGCCTTTATAAGGGGATAAGGATTTGTCCTCACTCACCCCTGCCTTCTCCTTCCTCTGCCCATCCATTCTTGAGCTCCAGCGCCCAAGCCCTAGCTTCCCCCGCCGGAGAAAACACTCCAACCATGTCCGGATCCGGAGCTGGTGGCAAGTGGATGGCTTCCTCTGTTAAGAAGAAAGCCATCAAGGAGCTTCAAGTGGCCGGATACCTGGCCAAGGAGATCATTCATCATCTCCCGGCCAAAGGACAAATCATCCCTACCCAGAGCCCCATGAGAGGGTTGTGTTTCTCAAACATTTCTTCCGCGGGCTGGGATTCCCTCTCCACCCGTTTGTCTGTGGACTGATGTTTTACTACGGGCTGGACTTCCATGATCTAGCCCCCAACTTTATCCTCAACATCTCGGCATTTATAGTCATTTGCAAGGCTTTTCTCTGTATCCCGCCTCACTTCGGCCTATGGTTAAAGACATTGAATGTAAAGCCGAAGGTGGTGAGAGGCCAACAAGCCGAGTGCGGAGGCGCCATGGTGGGCAAGATGCCCAACGTCACATGGCCCGAAGGCTCCTTTGTGGAGATGGTGAAGGGGTGGCAGTTGGGGTGGTTCTATATCACCGAGCCGCGTGACACCAACTGGGTGGCGGCCCCCGAATTTCGATCCGGAGCTCCGATGCAGCTTACCTCCTGGCAAGAGAAGGGCCTCGCCTGGGGCTCTTTGAGTGAGCTGACTGGGCTCCAGACGTGCGTTCAGAAGATGATAACCAAGAGGATCAAAGTCGTCAATGTGATCCAGGTTATGCTCACTCGCCGGATCCTTCCGTGCCAACGCCGGACTTGCTATCTAATGGAGTTCAATCCGGCCAAGCACCAGACGCTACTAGAGCTCTTCGGCACAACGCATGATGATATCTAGGAAAGTGCTCTTCAAGGCCGGCGAGACATCACCGCCTGCGACCGAAGATCATGGGCTCAGCTTAAAACGCCAGGCCAATTCAGTAAATTCTTTCATGTATTCAAGGTATAGCCTTTACTGGCATATTTTGAGGAGTCTAAGCCTTCCTATCAATTCTTAGGCCTGGATCGACATAGCATGGCGGATTAATTGTCCAGCTCCACTACCCGAAGATGAGGAAACCCCTCTCCTAATGAAGATGCTATTTCCGACGCCTTATCATGTGCTGGAGAAGACGGCCAAGAAAATGGCCAAAGGGAGCAGGAGTGGCCTTCGCCAAAAGGGTACTTCGGACATGTCATCCGAAGACGAGACTGACTCTTTGGTCGCCGAAGACGACGGCGAGGAGGAGGAAGAAAGTGGCTTCTCCCTGGAGGGAGGAAATAAGAAAAGAGAGGCCTCCACGAACCTAGAGGTGAAGGCGCCCAAGAGGGGGAAGGGCTCCCTTGCGGATAACTCCCCATGGGATGTCAAAAGCAATCCAGAGCAAATGCCCCGGAGCAAGCCTCGGGCTGCCTCGTAAGTACCAAAACCCTACGCACCTCCCAATACCTGGCCTTTCTAGTTTATAATATTAATATGTTTAAACTATGCCATTACATTCTGGCCCGCGAAGGCTCCCCACGATCCTCTACAGAGGGTTCGCTAGACTCAAAGGAGATGGCTAGCATGTCTCTGCCGCCCGCTCACTCTGCCTCACCCAAGGGTGATGACGAGGTGGCGTCCCAGAGGACCTTCCCAGACCAGGGGTGGTTCCAAAAATCGTTAAGGTGGCGCCCCAGGATGACTCCTCGGCTGTCGGACACATGGGGGAGAAAGCCCCCATGGGGACTGGCAATGGGGGCCAAGTTCCCTTCGGCCCTCAGCTGGATACCATCCCGGAGACCTACACGGCTCCGGAGTCCACCGGACGGCCTTCCCCGAAAGGAGGAGGTGTGCCTATTCCACCGGTGACCTCTGTCCAACCAGAGGCACCGGATAATCTACTGGAAGCGTTGCGAGGCACCTCCATTGTGGATGAGCATCGTGTCCTTATGGGTACGGTGATCGAAAAGGTTCAGTCCGTCAAAAGCCGACTGACCGATGCCCGCGCTAGCCTTTTAACGGGCTTTGAGGTAACAATTGTAGAAAAAATATTACACAATGTGGACAGTAGCCCCGGATGCTCTGTTCGGTGTCTGGAAAGGAAAAGACGAATAGGGGATCAAAATAATTTTCGCATGAGTCTAACATAAGATGTCTATGTGAATAAGCAGGCGTCGCTGCTAGCTGCTGCCGCTCACACTGCGGAGGTCTCCGTACTGAAGCATAACCTGGAGCAGGCCGAGAAAGAGCTCGGCCTTGTGAAGAAGCAGCTGGAGGACAGCAAAGGTATGCAGTAACCTGCGTGTATATTTAGGAAGGATGAATGGTTCGTGCTGACTAAAGTGCCATGAACTTTATTAGGGGCCACAACCGAGGTGGCGGCCCTCAAGAAGGCGTTGGGAAGGACGAGGACAAAGCAGCCAAGGAACGCACCGTGCGCGAGAAGCATGAGGCCCGGGTCAGCGAGGTTCCGCAAGAGCTCCAGGACACCGTCAAGAAGTATGAGTCCTTGGAGCGTGATTCTTAAGGCGTAAGCGTCCGAACTTGCGAAGGCCCGCCAGAGCGCACAAGAGGCTCGAGCCGAAGCCCGAAGCGCCCTTTAGGAAATCCAGGCGGCCCAGAAGTTCGCGACGGGTAAGGCTTTCATTATGCAAAGAAAGTCTATGAAGGAAGCCTTCCTTTTACTTACCCGAATTTGGAGCTCTCCAGGGGCGTTTACGGAGTTGCTACGCAATGTATCAGACGCTACCGAGTTCTATCGAGCCAAGGAAGGGAGTTCTATAGAGAAGTTGTTCTAGTCTCAATATCTTGGACCCGAACATCCGGTGTCCTTCAGTGACCAGCTGAAATAGTTGGTCGAGCTGCACAAGGCGGCCGAGCTAGCCATGAAGGAGCTGATAGTCCGACTATGCCCCACCATGCTGATACCTAGCAGCTACTTTGGATTTGTGAAGCGGCTTGTTGATGCCTGCCCCCGGCTTGAGGTTATAAAGATGTCAGTCTGTATCGAAGGTGCACGGATGGCCTTTGCCCGCGTCAAAGCGTAGTGGGCAAAGATGGATGCCAAGAAGCTAATGACCGAGGGGCCGCCTAAGGGCAAGGAGCGTCGCCGACCCAAGTTGTACTTTGATGGTGTCCTAGAGGGATCCCACTATGCAAAAGACACTATCTTTGAATGAGTGTACTCAAGCTCCCTCTGCCTTGTATGATGGAACAAAGTGTTTATGCAATATAATGCTTGTTATGTTTTTAAATTTTTACTTTCTGTGCGGCCGTGTTGGATGAAATCTGAGGGTTAACCAGTCGTCGGCTTCTACCCCCACGTAGGTAGTACGGGGGTGTTCGGGATGGAATGTAAACAATCTTGATCCAATTAAATGGTCCTTGAAGGAGTTGTTTAGCGCAACAAACCAGGCAACCAGACTATGCGGCTGTAACGCCCTCACTTAGACATAGGAGTGCGACAATAAAAACATGGGCGCAGCCCCTAGTATCCGATTTAGAGTGTTATAAGCGTATGATAGGGAAGTACCAATCCTTCGCGTAATGCGGAAGAAATCTCCAACGATTTGCGACCTCCGAACAGCTGACCGGCTCTCGCCGCATCATGACAGTCAGTTTTTGGCTTTCTCTACTGAGGTGCTCCTTTGGATAAACCAAGGCACAATTGCAGTAGTTCTCCCTTTACTACCATAGCCGATATAGCGGAATGTAAGGTAGCAAGCATAGGAGCCAGGCAACCCAACTATTGACCAAAGACATGATTCAGAGCCAATGCATATAATGCTAAATTCGGGGTGTCGAACTATACTTATAAAAAGTGTTCGGACTTTTGTTGCCGTAATGTGGGGTGGTATGAAGCCCCCGGCAAAGATCAAGCGTAACAAAGTGTACGGGTGCTACCTGATAGGGTTATCCATACGGGAGCTGAAAATAGAAAGAAAACAGAAAAGGTACGAAGGTAAAAAGTTGGGGCCCTAAAGCTCCAGCCGCAAACTATTCTCATTGTAATTTAATTAGTACGTCAAGGCACATTGATACAGGTAGTGCGATAATCAATAGGCTATTTGACATGCCGAAACCAAGGGAGAGCTGCATGTGGGTCCTGAAAAATAGGTAGAGTTATCGTTAACGGAATCACCTAAAAAGTCCCCCATATGTCTGCGTTTCTCGTCATCTTGGTGTGTTTATCCTTCAAGAGGACCGATGACCAGACCAACAGATGGTGCCTGTGGGATTGAGACCTGCAAAGGAAACAAGTAAGAGTGAAAGTATGTGTGTATCCGATGTTGGTTGAGCTGTACTATGGACCAAAAGCTAGCTATGCCTCTGTCAATGCCCATGGGATTTTGAGTGCGTAGTTATGTACGCGCGGCACGAATGCCACCACTTGATCGGGACTGAAACGGAGGCCGGATTGCTTGTCGAGCTCCTGACGAGCCGAGCTCTGCTGCTGCAGCGTAGTTCGGACCCTCTTAACGGTGTCCGTGGGCTCAGCAGCCGAATTAAGGTTCTGCTTGAGAAAGCCGCTCTGTACTTCTGCTGCTAAGGCACCTGTGTGCTCTTCTGTACGGAGGGAGCGTTCCGTGTTTCCATTGACTGTTATGACGCTGCATGGACCGGGCATCTTGAGCTTGAGATAAGAACAGTGTGGTACTGCATTGAATCGACCAAATGCAGTTCGTCCGAGCAGTGAGTGATAGCCGCTGCGGAAGGGGACGATATCGAAGATTAACTCCTCGCTTCTGAAGTTGTCCGGAGATCCGAAGACAACCTCTAGTGTGATTGAGCCCGTACGGCGGGCCTCTACACCTGGTATGACTCCTTTAAAGGTAGTCCTGGTGGGCTTGATCCAAGATGGGTTGCTGCCCATTTTTCGCACTGTATCCTGATAGAGCAGATTGAGGCTGCTACCTCCGTCCATAAGGATGCGAGTTAGGTGGAACCCATCAATTATTGGGTCTAGGACTAGTGCGGCTGAGCCATCATGATGGATACTGGTCGGATGATCCCGGCGATCAAAAGTGATCGGGCATGAGGACCATGGCTTAAATTTTGGGGCGACTGGCTCTATCGCGTAGACGTCCCTGAGTGCACGCTTGCGCTCCCTCTTGGGGATGTGGGTAGCGTATAACATGTTCACCATTTTAACCTAAGGGGGAAACTTCTTCTGTCCCCCCGTGTTCGGTTGCTGGGGCTCTTCGTCATTATCCTCTCTTTGCGATCCCTTTTCCCTGTTCTCGGCGTTTAATTTTCTGTCCTATTTAAAAACCCAGCAATCTCTATTTGTATGATTGGGTGGCTTGTCTGGGGTGCCATGAATCTGGCACGGACGATCAAGTATGTGGTCCAAACTGGATGGGCCTGAATTGTTCTTTTTGAACGGCTTCTTCTGCTGACCGGACTTAGAGCCCCTGAATCCCGCGTTGATTGTCGTGTCCTCGATGTTATCACTGTTGTTTCGACTCTTGTATCTGTTGCGTTGAGACTTGTCTTTGCTAGTTTTAGCTTCAGGGGTGCCAGCGTCGCTTGCATTGTTTTTGCTACGGGCCAACCAACTGTCCTCACCCGCACAAAAGCGGGTCATGAGTGTCGTGAGGGCTGCCATGGATTTTGGCTTTTCTTGCCGAGGTGGCGAGCGAGCCATTCGTCACGGATGCTGTGTTTGAAGGCTGCTAGGGCTTCGGCATCCGGACAATCGACGATTTGGTTCTTTTTAGCTAAGAACCAAGTCCAGAATTTCCTGGCGGACTCTCTGGGCTATTGAACTATATGGCTTAAGTCATCAGCATCCGACGGTCGAACATATGTACCTTGGAAGTTATCAAGGAAGGCCTCTTCCAAGTCCTCCCAGCTGCCAATAGAATTTGCAGGCAGATTGTTGAGCCAGTGTCGAGCTGGCCCCTTGAGTTTTAAAGGGAGGTATTTGATGGCGTGGAGGTCATCGCCGCGGGCCATATGAATGTGGATAATGAAGTCTTCGATCCACACCGCGGGGTCTGTGGTTCCATCGTATGATTCTATATTCACGGGTTTGAACCCTTCTGGGAATTCATGATCCAGGACCTCATCAGTGAAGCAATGAGGGTGTGTGGCACCTCTATATCGGGCCATATCGCGACGTAGCTCTGCTGGAGTCCGTCTCCGGTTTTCAGCCCGCGCATGAATACGTTTGTCACGTCCGAACAGGTGGCCGTCGTCGCGTGTCGAGGCATGTCCACGCGATCCGTAGATTGATCTACTGTGTCCTGCTTTATTGTTTAGGCTTTGTCGGAGGTCATATGGATTACCGTGGGCTAATTTACCTCTACCTGTGCGATGAGGCGGGGCTGGCTGGTGTTCGGCGTGAGTTGCCATTTTATCCCGGCCACGTGGTGGTCGGTCAGCTGCATTGTATGATGGAGGTATGTATTCCGGCGCCTCCTCGTCAAACTGAGGTAGCAATTTGCGCTTTGGGTAGCTTTTGGTTGGTCGCTTGAGGCCGTATTCTTCGGCTGCTAGGACATCGGTCCATTTATCATTGAGCAGATCTTGGTCAGCTTGAAGCTACTGCTGCTTCTTTTTCAGGCTCCTTGCTGTAGCAATTAGCTGGCGCTTGAAGCGCTCCTACTCAAGAGGTTCCTTAGGCACGATGAAATCGTCGGTGCTGAGGCTCACCTCATACTCGGAGAGCAAAAGATAACTTCCGTCCTCTGAGTCTTCATGCGTGGCTTGCTTACCAGGGCTAGCCTGCCCATCTTCCCATTCATCTTGTTCATTAGCTGTCTCAACGGGGTCTTCATTGTCTTCGGCACCTTCCAGAGTGTTATCTTCTCCTGTGTCGGTGTTGCTGTCTTTACTGCGGCGTAACTTAGAGCGGCACCGCTGAAGCCGGTGCTTGGATTGTATTTCGGAAGGTTTATCCTCAGCTGGATCTTCCTTGTCATCGCCGCTGTTCTCCTTTGGTGCATCCACCATGTATACATTGTACTAGGAAGTGGCCGTCCAGCATCCGGTGAACGGCGGGTTCTGGGCCTCTTCTTCTCTGGCATCGTCGTCCATATCGTCGATGTCCTCGGAGTCGTAATCAAGTGTGTCGGTCAAATCCTCGATCGTGGCTATGAAGTGGGTGGCGGGTGGGAAGCAAAATTCTGCACCGTCGGCCCCTAGTTCGAACCGGATATAGTTCGGCTGTGAGTCCTCTGCCAAGGACAGGTTTTTAATGAGTTTAGCACATCGCCCAAAGGCGAGTGCTGGAAGATATCTGCGGTGCTAAACTCGAAGATCAATAAACGATCAAGTTCGGCGTCCGCGGGCACACGTGGTTCGGAACTTACGGCCAGAGACGAGTCCGGAGTCCCGGTGACAAAGACGTTGTGAGAGGTTAAGTCTATGTGCGGCTCCAACGCCATGGAATATGTGGCCTCCGTGGTGGGTTGATCCTCCCGTCTTCGGATGTCGCGGTCTGCTCCTGCTCTAAGGCCAGAACAGTTACAGGGGCGATCTCCTGGATGCGGTCCAATGACAGATTTAGGTCATGATCATCGGGGTGACCAGGGGTGGCAGCGGCAGTCTCGAATCCGGCGAAGATCAAGTCTCCACGGATGTCCGCGACATAGTTCAAGCTCCCAAATCTGACCTGATGGCTAGGGGCGTAGCTATCGATCTACTCCAGGTGGCCACACGATTTGGCCCGCAGTGCGAAGCTGCCGAACACGAAGTCTGCCCGGGGAGGAAAGTTTCTCCTTGGACAGTGAGGGAGTCCTGGATTAGGGGGTCTCTGGATAGCCGAACTATATCCTTTGACCGGACTGTTGGACTATGAAGATACAAGATTAAAGACTTCGTCCCGTGTCTGAATAGGACTCTACTTGGCGTGGAAGGAAATCTAGGCAATACGGATATGGATATCTCCTCCTTTGTAATTGACTTTGTGTAACCCTAACCCCTTTCGGTGTCTATATAAACCGGAGGGTTTTAGTCCGTAGGACAACAGACAATCATACCATAGGCTAGCTTTTAGGGTTTAGCCTCTCCGATCTCGTGGTAGATCAACTCTTGTAATACTCATATTGTCAAGAATAAATCAAGCAGGACGTAGGGTTTTACCTCCATTAAGAGGGCCCGAACCTGGGTAAAACATCGTGTCCCCTGCCTCTTGTTACCATCCGCCTTAGACGCACAGTTCGGGACCCCCTACCCGAGATCCAACGGTTTTGACACTGACATTGGTGCTTTCATTGAGAGTTCCTCTGTGTCGTCGCCGTTAGGCTTGATGGCTCCTACGATCATCAATAGCGATGCAGTCCAGGGTGAGACTTTTCTCCCTGGACAGATCTTTGTGTTCGGCGGCTTTGCACTGCAGGCCAACTCGCTTGGCCATCTGGAGCAGATCGAAAGTTATGCCCTGGCCACCAGGTCAGGTTTGGAAGCTTAAACTACACGGCCGATATCTGCGGAGACTTGATCTTCGACGGATTCGAGCCCCTGCCTTGTGCGCCACGCGGTCACGATGAGTATGATTTAGCTCTGCCATCGGACAGCGTTCAAGAAATCGCACCGGCAGCCGCTCCGACCCTTAATTCGGAGCCAGTTGCACCATCCATGGACGGGTGGATAGACCCCGCCACGGAGGTCGTATCCTCAGCAGCGATCGAGCCGAATATCGACCTTACCCTTCACGAGAGTCGTGTTGCCAAACTGTCAGATCCTTCTCTAGCGACGGACTCCGAACCGCCTGCGCCCATTCCTGTCGAATCCGATTGGGCGCCGATCATGGAGTTTACCTCCGCGGATATTTTTCAGCACTTGCCCTTCGGCGACATACTAAACTCATTAAGGTCTCTCCCCTTGTCCGGAGGATCCTGGCCGAACTATGTCCGGCAGGATTGGGACGTCGATGACGAAGAAATTCGCCGCCCACCCACCACCCACTTGGTAGCAAATTTCGATGACTTAACTGACATGCTCGACTTCGACTTCGAAGACATCGACAGTATGGACGACGATGCGGGAGGCGAAGAGGAACCACTGCCCACAGGGCAATGGACAGCCACCTCATCATATGACATATACATGGTGGACACACCCAGAGAAGGCAATGGCGACGGGACAGCGGAGGATGACCCCTCCAAGAAGCAACCCAAGCGCCGGCGTCAGCGGCGCCACTCTAAGTCCCGCCAAGGCAAAAGCAGTGATACCGGCGCCGGAGATAATAGCACTCCGGACAGTGCCGAAGACAACAACAATCCCCTCCAGCAAGATTTAGAGCAGGAGGATTGAGAAGCCAGCCCTCCTGACAGAGCGGCAGATGGAGAGGCGGAGGATGATAATTACATGCCTCCCTCCGAAGACGAGGCAAGCCTCGACGATGACGAATTCGTCGTGCCAGAGGATCCCGTAGAACAAGAGCACTTCAAGCGCCGGCTTATAGCCACGGCAAATAGCCTTAAGAAAAAGCAGCAGCAGCTTCAAGCTGATCAAGATTTGCTAGCTGACAGATGGACTGAAGTCCTGGCGGCCGAGGGATATAAGCTCGAGCGCCCCTCCTAGAGTTACCCAAAGTGCAGGTTGCTACCCCGACTAGAGGAGGAAGCACCGAACCTACATCCCCGGCGTACGACTCGGCTGATCGGCCACCTCGTGGCCGCGATAGAGAGGCATTCCAACCAAAAGCTCAGCACGCACCCCGGTGCCATTCAAATAAAAAGGCATGGGGAAATATGCCAGACCTGTGAGACGTATTGGAGGACAAAGCAAAACATGCAAGATCGATCTACGGATCACGAGGGCGCGCCACTATGCGATACAATAATCTTCACGCCGGATAAAGTAAAAGTAAGTTTGGCCGGGCCGAACACAGCGGGCAAGACTCATTTGAGCTCCGTCGCGATATAGCCCAGCATAGAGGCGCCGCACACCCCTTATGCTTCACAAACTAAGTAATGGATCATCAAATCCGAGAGGGTTTCAAACCCGTAAATATAGAATCATACGACGACACAAAAGATCCTGCGGTATGGATCGAGGATTTCCTCCTGCACATCCACATGGCCCGTGGTGATGACCTACACGACATCAAATACCTCCCACTCAAACTCAAAGGACCAGCTCGGCAATGGCTCAACAGCTTGCCAGCAGAGTCCATTGGCTGTTGGGAAGATCTAGAAGCCGCATTCCTCGACAACTTTCAGGGCACTTATGTGCGACGACCAGAAGCCGATGACTTGAGGCACATAATTCAGTAGCCAGAGGAATCATCCAGGAAATTCTGGACACGGTTCCTAACAAAGAAAAATCAATTCGTCGACTGTCCGGATGCAGAGGCCCTAGCAGCTTTTAAGCACAACATCCGCGACGAATGGCTCGCCCGGCACCTTGGCCAGGAAAAGCCGAAATCTATGGCAGCCCTCACGACACTCATGACCCGCTTTTGTGCGGGAGAGGACAGCTAGTTGGCTCGCAACAATAACATATCAAAGAACCATGGTACTTCGGATACTAAGGATGGCAACGGGAGGTCACGTCACAACAAACATAAGTGCCGCATTAACAGCGACAATACCGAGGATACGACAGTCAATGCCTTCAAAGGCTCTAAACCCGGTCAGCGGAAAAAGCCATTCAAAAGAAGCACTCCGGGCCCGTCCAGTTTGGACCGTATACTCGATCGCTCATGCCAAATACGTGGCACCCCCGTCAAGCCAGCCAACCACACCAACATGGATTGTTGGGTGTTCAAGCAGGCCGGCAAGTTAAATGCCAAAAACAAAGATAAGGGGTCACATAGCGATGACGAGGAGGAGCCCCGGCAGCCGAACACCGGAGGACAGAAGAGATTCCCCACGCAAGTGCGGACGGTGAACATGATATACGCAACCCACATCCCGAAGAGGGAGTGGAAGCGTGCGCTCAGGGACGTATATGCGTTGGAGCCAGTCGCCCCAAAGTTCAACCCATGGTCCTCCTGTCCAATCACCTTCGACCGCAGGGACCACCCCACTAGTATTCGTCATGGCGAATTCGCCACATTGGTCCTAGACCCAATCATTGACGGATTTCACCTCACTCGAGACCTTATGGATGGCGGCAGCAGCCTGAACCTACTTTATCAGGACATAGTGCGCAAAATGGGTGTCATACCAGGTGTAGAGGCCCATTGCATAGGCTCAGTCACACTGGAAGTGGTCTTCAGATCTCTGGATAACTTCCGAAGTGAAGAGTTAATCTTCGACATAGTCCCGTTCCGCAGTGGCTACCATGCACTGCTCGGGCGAGCCGCATTTGCGAGATTCAATGCGGTACCGCATTATGCATATCTCAAGCTCAAGATGCCAGGACCCCGGGGGGTCATTACAGTCAATAGAAACACAGAGCGCTCTCTCCGCACAGAGGAGCACACTGCGGCCCTCACAGCAGAAGCACAAAGCAGCCTCTTAAGGCAATCCACTAGTTCGGCGATTAAGGACCCGGACATCTTCAAGCGCACCCGGAGTAATCGGCAACAGGACCGCCTGGCACGTTCCGAGCTCGCATAGCAATACGGCCCCCACCCCGGTCCCAGCCAAATGGCGAAGTTCATGCCATGCATACATAATTACACATTAAAAATACCATGGGCACAGGTGGGAAGGGGGGCACGACTACGACACGCTCCAAGACGTGGCTTAAACCGCACTAGGGGCTTCCCGCTTTGTTATTTTTCTCTTTCAGGACTTTAATCTCTGGAAAACCTGTCCGGCAGCATGATTGCCGAACACATGATGCAGCAACCAAGGAGGCAGAAAGCTACGTCACACCATGGAACTCCCAGGTGGATTACGATAACAAGTGAAATACTTGCTTTAATACCATTCCTCAGCTTGCCCTTGGAAGGGACATGTCAAATAGTCCTACTTTTTGCTTATCGCACTACTTGTATCATTCTGCTTTAACGCACCTTTTTGAATAAACAATGCATAGCATTAAGACTATTATTGCATTCTTCCTTTTATATATATATGTTCATTCATGACATCTAGCACCCGTACACTCTGGTACGGCCAATACGCTAGGGGCTTAAGCATACCCCATAATACGGCGTGAGAAGTCCGAACACTTTCGACAGTGCGGCACCCCGAACTTATAGCATTATATGCATCAGCTCTGAATCATGTCTTGGGTCAATAGTTGGGTTTGCCCGGCTCTCATGTTTTGGTACCTTATGTTCCGCTATATCGGCTAAGGTAGCACTGGGAGAACTATTTCGGTTGTGCCCCGGTTCTGCTGGTCTAAGCACCTCAGTAGAGAAAGCTAAAATTGACTATCATGATAAGGCGAGAGACTCGTCGCTGTTCGAAAGGTTTCAAGTCCCTAAAGACTTATGCCGCTTAGAGCGAGGAGTCGGCCCTGTCCGGCTTAAGGCGTGTATAGCGCCCCGAATTCGGCCTTCTGAATACTAGGGGCTTCGCCGAAATTTAAAATTATAGAATTCTATGGCTAAGTGAGAGTGATAACGCATTATAGTCTGATTGCCTTGTTCGTTGTGCTGAGCACCTCCCTCGAAGGACCCAAAAATGGGAACAAGAGTGCTCAGGTTTATCCCGAACACCCCAGCACTCGTGGCGTGGGGGCAGAAGCCGACGACTAGCCATCTCTCAGATTTGATAAACAGCCGAACAGAAGGTAATATTTTAAATTCAAACAAGCGTTGCATAGCGCATATGAACAAGTTTTCATAATACAGGATTACACCAGCAAGTTTATTCAAATATTACATCTTTCGCACACTCGTCCGCTACAAGACGGGCACCCTTCAGGACACCCTCATAGTACATCTCGGGGTGGCGATGCTCCTTGCCCTGCGGCGGCCCTTCCTTCACCAGCTTCACGGCGTCCAGTTTGGCCTAGTGCACCTTCGCACGGGCAAAAGCCCGGCGTGCACCTTCGACGCAGACGGACCACTTGATGACTTCCAGCTGTGGCAGGCATCCAGAAGCCGCCTCACCAGGCCGAAGTAGCTGTTGGGAAGGGCGTCGCCTGGCCACATCCGAACTATAAAGCCCTTCATGGCCTGTTCGGCCGCCTTGTGCAGCTCGATCAGTTGCTTCAGCTGGTCGCTCAGAGGCATCGGGTGTTCGTTCCCAGTATACTGAGAGCAGAACAGCTTCTCCGTTGAGCTTCCCTCTTCGGCCTGGTAAAACTGAGCAGCATCCGACACGCTGCGGGGCAAATCTGCGAATGCTCCTGGAGAGCTCCGGACTCGGGTAAGTAACAAGTAATTTACTTTCACATTCTTGCTTTGCATATTGAATGCCTTACTCGCTGCTATCTTCTTCATCGCATCAATCTCCTAGAGGGCCTTTTGGGCTTTAGCCTTGGCACTCTTTGCACTCTCAAGGGCCCCGGCAAGCTCGGACTCTCGCGTCTTCAAGTCAAGCTCCAACGCCTCGTGCTTCGTCACGAGAGCATGGAGCTCTTGCTGCACCTCGCCCACCTGTGCCTCTTGTTTTTCCCGCTCGATGCGCTCCTGGGCTGCTTTGTTTTCGGCCTCGGATAGCTCTTGCTTCAGGGTTGCCACTTCGGTCGTGTCCCCTGGCAAATTAAAGATTATCCTGTCATTTTGCAATCGCATCTTTTTTGTATATATACATATCTATAGACTAGGTATTACCTACCTTTGTTCTCCTCGAGCTGCCTCTTGGCAAGGCCGAGCTGTTTCTTGGACCCTTCGAGGTCCTGCTTCAGTACGGCGACCTCTGCAGTTAGTGCGGCAGAGGTCAGCAGCGAAGCCTGCATACGCATATAGACATACTTATATTAGACTCCTGCAGATATTAGTTGATCCTCTATTCAACTTTTCTTTTTGAACACCAAACAGAGCATCAGGGTAATATTTTTCCTATATTTCAATACTTACCTCAAAGCCTGTTACAAGGCTGGCACAGGCTTCAGTCAGTCCGCTCTTGGCGGACTGAACGTTCTGGATCACCGCACTCATAATAGTGTGGTGCTCTTCATCGATGGAAGCGCTGCGAAGCGCTCCCAGCAGATTGTTCGGTGCCTCTGGATGGACAGAGGTCACCGGCATGGGTGTCTTGCCCCTTTTGGAAGGAGGCCGCCTGCCTGAGTCCGGAACCACTGGAGGTTCCGGCGCGGTGTTCGGCTGAGAGCCGAACTCGAAGCCCTCAGGAGCCTTACTCCCTCTACTCCCGGAGTCCGGAAGGTCGCCTTGAGGCATCTCCGGGATTGTCTCCCCTCGACCCGGTGCCTCTTGAGACAATACCTCGGCATTGTCCGTAGGGCAAGGGGAGGTGGCTGTCGGAAGTGGATCGCTATCCATATCCGACGAGTCCAAGGAGCCGCCCGACGAAGATACGTCGATACGGGCTTGGGGCGGTCTGCATAATCATATTCGGCGTTAGGAGAAGCAGTTCGACAAAGGTATGGTATGAGTTACTCTGGTATTCGAATACTTACGACTTCGCCAGGGGCTTGGCCCTGAGCAGCCACTCGTCTGCGCCTTCGGTGGTGGTGGTGGAGTAGTTCGGAAGGAGGGTCCTCCTCTTCTTGGGCGCTTCCCCCCCCCCCCCCGGTCGGGGCGGCCTTCCTTTTCTTGTCTCCCCCGACTGAAGGGGGAGCATCTTCATCTTCCTCCTCGTCTTCGGGGGAGGAGTGCGTCGCGGAGTCATCAGACGATGAGTCTGATATCACCTGGCGCCGGGAACTCTTTCGGGTTCCCTTGGCCTTCTTCTTGGTCTTCTCCGGCACCTTGTAAGGAGCCGGAGCCAGCAACTCCATCAGGAGAGCGTCCGTAGTGTCTTCGGGCAGAGGGGCCGGGCAGTCGATCTGCTCCGATGCCTTCACCTAGTCCTCTCAAAGGCATGGGAGCTCAGACCCCGCTTATGGTTAAACTATGGGAAGTAAAAATCCTACCAAATGTACAAAACTTACCGGATTCGCGGGGCGCTTCGTGCTTAGCCTGTGGTCCTCGGTGAGAGAGGGAGGGACCTCGACGCCCTTGAATAGCACCCTCCAAACGTCTTTATGCGTCGTGTCGAAGAGCTCGATTAGAGTCTACTGCCGGGCTGGGTCGAACTCCCACAGGTTGAAATCCCGTTGTTGACACGGGAGGATCCGGCGGAAGAGCATGACCTGGACTATGTTGACAAGCTTGAGCTTCTTGCTTGCCATATTCCGGATACATTTCTAGAGTCCGTTCAGCTCCACCGATGAACCCCAGGACAGGCCCTTCTCTTTCCAGGAGGTGAGCCGTGTGGGCATACCGGATCGAAACTCGGGGGCCGCCACCCAGTTGGTGTCGCATGGCTCGGTGATGTAGAACCACGCCGATTGCCACCCCTTTATGGTCTCCACGAAGGAGCCTTTGAGCCATATAACATTGGGCATCTTGCCCACCATGGCCCCGCCACATTCCGCTTGCTGGCCCCCACCACCTTCGGCTTGATATTGAAGGTCTTCAGCCACAGACCGAAGTGGGGCCGGGTGCGGAGGAAGGCCTCGCACACAACGATGAACGCCGAGATGTTGAGGATGAAATTCGGGGCCAGATCATGAAAGTCCAGTCCGTAGTAGAATATAAGACCACGGAGGAATGGATGGAGGGGAAACCCCAGTCCATGGAGGAAGTGGTGGAGTAAGACTACCCTCTCGTGAGGTTCCGGGGTAGGGACGATCTGCCCTGCAGCGGGCAGCCGATGCGCGATATTCGTGGCTAAGTATCTGGCTCCGCACAGCTTTTTGATGTGTCCCTCTGTAACGGAGGAAGCCATCCACTTGCCTCCCGCTCCGGGCATGTTTGGAGAAGGTTGAGGAGAAGGATGTGGACTTGGGCGTTGGAGCTCGAGTGCGCAAGAATGGCTGAGCAAGGAGGAAGAAGGCGTGGGTAGAAAAAGGTTAAACCTTATCCCGTTATAAGGGTGGACGAAACTATGCGCCCCACTAGCCTGGTAAAACTCTCTTATCCCCCAAGCGTCGTAATTGATGCCGCGGTTGGGTTACCCATGCCCGTATTGATGAGAATCCCGTAATAAGGGGAACACGATCTCTGCTTTGACAAGACGTGTCAAGAAACTGCCTCGCGTTATGTGCGGGGCTAGTTAGACAAAAATGGTTCGAATAGTCACCGTACAATGGCATGATGTCATGTTGCCAAAACATGTCAGTAGATTAGATTTGTGGAAATATTATTCTCTCTACCGTGGTATGTTGAACTTATTTTGCAGGGTCGGACACTATCCTTTTATTCGAACTCTTCTGTGGTGTATCCGGAGGAGGAACCCGCCTTGCAATGCCGAAGACAACACTGCGCGCCGGACTCATCATCATTGAAGCCTGGTTTGGGAGTCCTGGATTAGGGGGTCTCCGGACAGCCAGACTATATCCTTTGACCGGACTGTTGGACTATGAAGATACAAGATTTAAGACTTCGTCACGTGTCCGGATAGGACTCTACTTGGCGTGGAAGGCAAGCTAGGCAATACGGATATGGATATCTCCTCCTTTGTAACCGACTTTGTGTAACCCTAACCCCTTCCGGTGTCTATATAAACCGGAGGGTTTTAGTCCGTAGGACAACAGACAATCATACCATAGGATAGCTTCTAGGGTTTAGCCTCTCCGATCTCGTGGTAGATCAACTCTTGTAATACTCATATTGTCAATAATAAATCAAGCAGATCGTAGGGTTTTACCTCCATTAAGAGGGCCCGAACCTGGGTAAAAACTCGTGTCCCCTTCCTCCTGTTACCATCCTCCTTAGACGCACAGTTCGGGACCCCCTACCCGAGATCCACCGGTTTTGACACCGACAGACAGCGTCATTATCGACGATTGAAGGGGCCATCAAACCTTTCATCGACGACACAGTGGAACTCTCAATGAAAGCACCAATGTCGGTGTCAAAACCGGCGGATCTCGGGTAGGGGGTCCCGAACTGTGCATCTAAGGTCGATGGTAACAGGAGACAAGGGACACAATGTTTACCCAGGTTTGGGCCCTGAAAGCACAAGTGCTCCCTATGTGGTTTTGGTAATTAATGTCAACATATCTCTTGTTGGACTAACACTTTTACCTAGTATGTTTCATATAAGTTCAACAATGAAGTGGCATGGACTAGAGGATGTGGAACCCCTTCAAAATGCTAAGGGCAAAGGATTGGCTCAAGCTCCAAGATCAAGACTCTACATTTTCTATTTTAGTGATCAAAGATCACATTGAGTCTATAGGAAAGCCAATACTATTAAAAAGGGATGAGGTGTTCTTAATGGCTTGCTTGCTCAAAGTGCTTAGTGATATGCTCCAAAGCCCTCAACCACTTTCTCACTTCCAAATATATCCCACACCAAATATCCAAATCGGCCCCACCGATTCTTTCTATCCGGAGCCACCGAGTTCAGTTGACATAGCCACTACCAGAAACCCTAATCAGTTCGGTCTCACAGATGGGATCTAATCATGTTTACAAACTTCACAAAGCTCTTTATGGTCTTAAACAAGCTCCTAAAGCATGGTATAAATGCTTGACCAAGTTTCTTATTGAAAAAGGCTTTGAAATTGCAAAAATAGATTCTACTCTTTTTACTAAAAGGGTTAATGGAGACCTATTTGTGTGCCAAATTTATGTCGATGATATTATATTTGGATCAACTAACCCTCATTTTAGTGATAAGTTTGGAAAGCTAATGTCGGAGAAGTTTGAGATGTCGATGATGAGTGAACTCAAATTCTTTCTTGGTTTTCAAATCAAGCAAACTAAGGAAGGTACCTTTGTCTCTCAAACGAAGTACACCAAGGACTTATTCAAGAAGTTCAATATGCAAGAATGCAAAGGTATGACTACACCCATGCCTATTAGTGGACATCTTGTCTTAACCAAAGATGGTGAACCGGTTTATCAAAAGGTTTATCGCTCTATGATTGGTTCATTTTTATATCTATGTGCTTCACGCCCCGATATTATGCTAAGTGTGTGCATGTGTGCACAATATCAAGCCGCTCCTAAAGAATGTCATCTTAAGGCCGTGAAAAGGATAGTGAGATACTTAATCCACACACCAAATTTTGGCATTTGGTATCCAAAGAGGGCCTCCTTTGATCTTGTTGGCTACTCCGACTCGGGCTATGCCGGTGACAAGGTTGATAGAAAGTCCACTTAGGGTACTTGTCAATTTCTTGGTAGATCTCTTGTGTCTTGGTCTTCCAAGAAACAAAACTCGGTATCCTTATCCACCGCCGAAGCGGAATACATTGTTGCTGGACCATGTTGTGCTCAATTACTTTGGATGACCCAAACTCTTAAAGATTATGGGATATTTGTGAAACATGTTCCATTACTTTGTGACAATGAAAGTGCTATTAAGATTGCTCACAATCCCGTGCAACATTCTTGAACTAAGCATATTGAAGTTCATCATCATTTCATTCGAGATCATGTTGCCAAAGGGGACATTAATCTTAAGCATGTTCGCACCAAAAAGCAGTTAGCTGACATTCATGAAACCACTCGATGAGAAAGTGTTTTGCAGGTTAAGAGGTGAATTGAACATCATTGATGCTTCAAACTTGGAGTAGGAACTCCATTTGATACATGCAAGGCGTGAGCCTATGACTAATCCTTGATATTTATCTTATGTTGACTATCTTATGTCCTGGATATATTTGCACCTTGCATGTTATCTTACTCGTGTAGGTACTTGGATGAATCTAAATCCATGAGATTGCAACTCACTCACATCTTGAGCAATTTCTATATCACCAAGTCTCTACACAATGGTGGATGAACACAAGGAAGCACGCAACCGTTCAAACATATCCTTTGACGAATTTTATGTTGAGTTTCATGATTGTCATTTTGGGTATACAAGTGCTCTTCCTTGCAAGAACTAACCCATGTAAGTAGATGAACTCAAACTCCAAGTGGTGCTCCCAACTCTTGATGAGCTACATCAACCTTGAGCAACCCACACAAGTTCAACTACTTGATCATGATCAACGCCACCACCCAAGGTATGTTATTCCATCTTAGAGAAGCTTTACTCCAAGTCATGAGTCAAAGCAACTCGACAAGATGTGAATACATCAAAAAGCTTAAAATAAAAATGGTAACCCCATTTTGAGCTTAAACGATGAGTATGACCTATGATCAAGTGATCTCACTTGACTCCTAAGTCAATATACTCTAACATAGGTGAATTTGTTGCCGACCAATTCTAGATGAAGTTCTCTTGTGTTATTTTTGTGCTCTTGCATTTGTCTCATGCATACTTGTTTCCAACTTCATCTATACTCCTTTTTTGTTTCTTCTCTTTTATTTTCTGTTCTGCATGCCTTGCATCAAATTCATTGCAAATCTTTCAGTTAATTCCTTGCAAATCCTTGTGAGATCTTACTTGTCTAGTGAGCTAAGGTGACAAGTGTTTTCTCTGCGATGAACTCGGTCTCACCGGTCTGATGCTTTCGGTCCAACCGAATCCTCTCGGTACAACCAAACCATACAACTTGGTGTCACCGATTTCACTACAGGAAAGACATCTTGCCACTTGCTTCTGCATTCTTTTTGATCCAGCTCCACTCAATGAATCTTGTCCTCGACCCGCATCCCATTCAACTTGCTGCTTTGTTCTGTGACTCAAGGACCAAACCCATCATGACAAAAATCCAGAAGAACCCTTCTTCGAAATTGATGTCAAAGCGGGGAGAGAGAGATCACATCAAAGCTTAATCATATCTATTGGGGGAGATAATACTCAAGGGAAGAAAGAGTAATCATCAAGGATCCCAGATGCTTGGTGTTCGAGAGGAGAGAAGTCACATGTCTTCAAGAGGGGAAAGGCATGTTCATATTTGCTCGTTTGCATTAGATTTTGCTCTGATTTTCTGTTCCCTATCTTCTCCCAGTATCCCATGCTAGATTCAGGGGGAGCAAGACATCTAAGGGAAGGAAATCCTTGGATTTATTGCACATCTTTACCTTTGGGGACATGTCTATATCCAATGTGGTACTTAGTACTCACTGTACATGTCATCCCAGTCTTGGTACTCTTCTGGTTTCTTTTGTTTGCTCTGGCCAGTAGGTGTATCTGTGTTATCTAACCTTGTTTATGCAGGTTCATTCCATCCTAAGCCAACTCAAGACCACAAGGTAAGTATATGCATCACTATCATGCGTGTGAGAAATTCTTGCTGATGTACATACTGTTTGCAAGAAGGACTCATGATCATGAAGGTACATTTCTCATATTCACATCATTTGCTCTGATGCATATAGCTAAGATACATGTAACACATTGCTTACTCTGTCATGTTTATGCATTCACATGCTTCTATATTCCACATTCACATGATTGCATACATGTAGGGGGAGCCTATGCATGTTACATGTCTTTCCAAAGCTTTACTTACTATTCTCTATATCTTTATCTAAAGCTTTGATGTATGTTGTCATAAATTACCAAAAAGGGGGAGATTGAAAGCACAAGGCTCCCTAGGTGGTTTTGGTAATTAATGTCAACATATCTCTTGTTGGACTAACACTTTTACCTAGTATGTTTCAGATAAGTTCAACAATGAAGTGGCATGGACTAGAGGATGTGGAACCCCTTCAAAATGCTAAGGACAAAGGATTGGCTCAAGCTCCAAGCTCAAGACTCTACATTTCCTATTTTAGTGATCCAAGATCACATTGAGTCTATAGGAAAGCCAATACTATTAAGAAGGGATGAGGTGTTGCTTAATGGCTTGCTTGCTCAAAGTGCTTAGAAATATGCTCCAAAGCCCTCAACCACTTTCTCACTTCCAAATATGTCCCACACAAAATATCCAACTCGGCCCCATCGATTCTTTCTATCCGAAGCCACCGAGTTCAGTTGACATAGCCACTGCCAGAAACCCTAATCAGTCCGGTCTCACCAATGGGATCTCAGTCTCACCGAGATGGGCTTGCAAACTCTCTATTACCTATTGCAATATTTTCGGTCCCACCGAGATATGCAATCGGCCCCACCGAGTTTGCTTGGCCAACTCTCTATTTCGCTTATTACCCAAATCGGTCCCACCGAGTTTGAGTAATCGGTCAAACCGAGTTTTGGATTTACCCTAACCCTAGCACATCGGTCCCACCAAGTTGACCCAGTCGGTCCCACCGAAACACCGAACGGTCACTAGATTTGTTGAATCGGTCTGACTGAGTTTATCAATTCGGTCCCACCGAGATTGGCAAGTTGTGTGTAACGGTTAGATTTTGTGTGGAGGCTATATATACCCCTCCACCTCCTCTTCATTTGTGGGGAGAGCCATCAGAACGAACCTACACTTCCAACCTACTTTTTCTGAGAGAGAACCACCTACACTTGTGTTGGGGCCAAGATATTCCATTCTTACCATATGAATCTTGATCTCTAGCCTTCCCCAAGTTGCTTTCCACTCAAATCTTCTTTCCACCAAATCCATATCCTGTGAGAGAGAGTTGAGTGTTTGGGAGACTATCATTTGAAGCATAAGAGCAAGGAGTTCATCATCAACACACCATTTGTTACTTCTAGGAGAGTGGTGTCTCCTAGATTGGCTAGGTGTCACTTGGCAGCCTCCGACAAGATTGTGGAGTTGAACCAAGGAGTTTGTAAGGGCAAGGAGATCGCCTACTTCGTGAAGATCTACCGCTAGTGAGGTAAGTCCTTCATGGGTGACGGCCATGGTGGGATAGACAATGTTGCTTCTTCATGGACCCTTCGTGGGTGGAGCCCTCCGTGGACTCGCGTAGCCGTTACCCTTCGTGGGTTGAAGTTTCCATCAACGTGGATGTATGATAGCACCACCTATCGGAACCACATCTCAAAAGTCTACGTGTCTCCAAATTGCGTTGCATCCTTGCAAGTTGCATCCTTTACTTTCCGCTTCTCATATACTCTTTGCATGCTTGCTTGATATGTATTGTGTTTGTTAAACTTGTGCCAAAACTCCACTTCAACCTAAAGAAATTAAAAACTGCAACTTTTAGCACTTAGTGTCTAATCATCCCGCCTCTAGACACCTCTTCTCGATCCTTTCAATTGGTATCAGAGCCTTGGTCTCCATTGCCTTGTTTTAAACACCATTGGAGGAAGATGGATGAGTCTACTTTGGGGAGTCTTAGACATAGAGTGCCTATACTTGATGGAGAGTATTTTCATGAGTGGAAAAATGAAATGCTTGAGATTTTCAATGAATATCATTTGAACAAGTACATTACTAGCCCTTGTGCACCTCATGTTGATCCTTTGCATCCTACCCTTGATGAGTCTATTGACATGATCCACAACCTTAGAACTGTTAATCTTATCACTAGAGGCTTGCCTAGAAAATTGATTGAATGTTTGCCTACTCTTGATTGTGCCTACACTATATGGAGATTTCTTGAGGAACACTTTCCAAATTATTCCTTGAAAAATCTAGATGAAATTCTCCATAAGTCTATTGCCTTGATTAAGATGAGTTCCAATGATCCCAAATTTGGTGAGTGCTTATTTGAGCTTACTAATCTTACGAGTGCCAAAGGAGATATTGGAATCATTAGCAATATCATTTCCAAAGCTATTAGAATTCATAAAGATAACCATAGAAATGATCATTTATCTAATGAATTACCCTCTCTAGGAATTGATCAATCACAAGATGATGTTGAACATGGATACTATGATGAGGATGACGATGACATTGACTATGATCTTAATGATGCAATGATACACTTTGGTCTTATGGAAAATCTTCGCGGCTACATGGCTGGAGGAAAGGAATGGGTTCTTGATAGTGGATGTACTGATCATATGACCGGAGATAAAGATACGTTACGTGAGCTTGCTAAAAACGACGGCCCTCGAAAGTATGTCACCTTTGGTGATAACTCAAAGGGTAAGGTGGTTGGCCTAGCTAAGCTAGCCATCTCACATGATAGCTCCATAAAAAATATCATGCTCGTTGAATCCCTTGGCTACAATTTACTTTCAGTATCTAGACTTGCTGATTTCGGTTTCAATGTCCTATTTACTGAAGTAGATTGCCAAGTGTTTCATAGAGGTAATCATTGTCGGTGTCAAAACCGGCGGATCTCGGGTAGGGGGTCCCGAACTGTGCGTCTAAGGCGGATGGTAACAGGAGGCAGGGGACACGATGTTTTACCCAGGTTCGGGCCCTCTTGATGGAGGTAAAACCCTACGTCCTGCTTGATTTATTCTTGATGATATGAGTATTTCAAGAGTTGATCTACCACGAGATTGGAGAGGCTAAACCCTAGAAGCTAGCTATGGTATGATTGTATGTTGTCCTACAAACTAAAACCCTTCGATTTATATAGACATCGGAGGGGGCTAGGGTTACACAAGGTCGGTTACAAAGTAGGAGATATACATATCCGTATTGCCTAGCTTGCCTTCCACGCCAAGTAGAGTCCTATCTGGATACGAGACGAAGTCTTCAATCTTGTATCTTCATAGTCCAACAGTCCGGCCAAAGGATATAGTCTGGCTGTCCAGAGACCCCCTAATCCAGGACTCCCTCAGTAGCCCCTGAACCAGGCTTCAATGACGATGAGTCCGGCACGTAGTGTTGTCTTCGGCATTGCAAGGAGGGTTCCTCCTCCGGATACACCATAGAAGAGTTCGAATAAAAGGATAGTGTCCGACCCTGCAAAATAAGTTCCACATACCACCGTAGAGAGAATAATATTTCCACAAATATAATCTGCTGACACGTTTTGGCAACATGACATCATGCCACGGCTCGGTGATTATTCAAAGCGTTTTTCTTTAACCAGCCCGCATAGAACGCGAGGCAGTTTCTTGACACGTCTTGTCAAAGCAGAGATTGTGTCCCCCTTATTACGGGATTCTCATCAATACGGGTGTGGGTAACCCAACCGTGCTTAGGACTCCTAGATTCTAGGCAAGTCCCAAACGGCCATGAGGAGGACGCTTGATATTCACCCTCTTTATAAAGGGACAAGGCTTTTCCTTTTTCCCTCCCATGCTCAATCGAATCCCTCCCCCGCCTCGAATTCTAACACCCAAAGCCTGGGTCAGGTGCTTTGGACCTTCAATCATATCCAGATCCAGCCTCCTGGGCCGGTGGATGCCCTTCTCCATCACGGAGGAGGATATCAAGAAGTTGAGGGAGGCAAGATACCTGACCGCCAAAGTTTCGCATTGGCTGCCTGCCCGAGAGCAGGTCGTCCCTACTCCTGAACGATGTTGTGTTCATCCCCCACTTCCTTCGAGGACTACGCCTCACTCTGGATCCATTCATTAGGGGTTTGATGTTCTATTACGGCTTGATTTCCATGACCTAGCCCCGGATTCCTTTCTCCACATCTCGGCATTTATTGTCGTATGTGAGGCCTTCCTCCGCATTACCCCTCACTTCGACCTGTGGCTCAAGACCTTTGATGTGAAGCCGAAGACGGTCGAGGGGCAGTATGCAGCGTGCGGGGGGTGCATTAATAAGCAAGATTGCCGGAGCTCCGTGGCCAAAAGGTTCCTTTCCGGAGGTGTCCGAATTATGGCAATGGGAGTGGTTCTACATCACCGCTCCCAGAAGTGCCAAGTGGGTAGCTTCCCCCGCCTTTCGCTCGGGCCCTCCACCACAACTGATGTCATGGATCAGCAGGGGGCTGAGCTGGGGTCCAGCCAAGGATGTGCCCATAATGTAGAGCCGCATACGTGATCTCTTCGAGGGATATTTTAGTTTGGTTATGGTAATGTAAGTCATGCTAGTTCGTCAAGTCCAGCCTTGCAAATGCCAGCCCCTCCACTTGTGGGAATTCAACCCAGAAGGACCGCCCGCTATTCAGAATTTCCTTGGCCTGATGCACGAGGAGATATACAAGTCGTTCTTCGGACCCCAAATAGAGTGTCCGGACACCTCCGAGGATGTGGGCCTGAGCAGAAATCACGCCGCGGCCCAAGTAAGTAATCCTCCAGCCGAACACACTGTCTTTCATTTATCATGACGTCATTCTGAAGAATCGCTTTTTGACCAGGACTGGATAACAAAGGCGAAGATGATCCGGTGTTCGGCCCCCCTTCCCGAAGGTTTGGACAATCCGGTGCTGGAAAAGATGCTCGAGCCAGCACCTTGCCTGGTGCCCTCAAAGGAAGATGAAGGGGGGAATAAAGAGGGCGAAAACGGGCCCCCACCACTACCTGTTCCAACCAAGGGAACGAGCGCCTCTATGAGGGAGGATAACCAAGGGAAGGAATCTGGCATTCCCTTGCCCCGGGGGAGGAAGAGGACTACCTCTGATGACCCAGAAACCAAGGTTTCCAAACGGGAGAAGAAAAATCCACCAGAGGGTCCTGTCTCGCAGGGTGCTCTTGCCGCGCAAAGTCTGTGCGGGGATTAGCCCTCTAACGAGCTATAATTAATCAAAAGGTACTTAATAGTGAAGATATTCTACCTTACTTCTGAGGAAGATAACCGAAGCATCTATGTTGCAGTTCGGATCTGAGCCCTTCTCAGCAGAGCTCGTCTTCGGGGGATCTTCTTCCGGAGATGATGGAGAGCGAAACGCCTCCCCCGGACTCCCCGGCTCAAGAAGTGGGCGACCTTGAAGTGTCATCACGGAGTGTTTCTCCGGATCTGGCGAGGCCAGAAGGTAATCCATTGTCACCCGAAGCCCTCAGTATCCGGCTCTTGAAGAGAGCAACCAAAAGAATCCGGCACCGTCTGGTATGCGGTCGGACGCACTGAGGGATCTGCTAGGGTGAGCCACTATCTCAGAAGAGCACCGTACATTGATGGGTATGGTGATGGAAAGGATTTCGTCCGCCGAAAGCGGGTTGCATGAAGCCTTTATGAGTCTACTGACGGGCTTTGAGGTACGTGAAATGATATGCGTTCGCACATTTTTAGGTGTGCCCTATGTAGATAGTAGCCCCTGAGACTCTGGTTGTCGTCGAAAACGGCGGCGAATAGAGGATCGTAGTCCCAGGTAATAACCAGACTGCCGTTATGTGCAGGTGTCTGAAGCTCCAGTGGCTAGCCGGACTGATGGGGTTGCCGAACTAAAGCGGCAACTGGATGCGGCGGATGCCGACATCGAGCTTGTTAACAAGCGGCTTGACAAGGCCCAGGGTAGGTGATATTTATAGTGGATGTCACATAGTAAGAGCAGCGTGATGCCAGTATCTTTAATATGTTGTAACTGCAGATGGAGCTGCCACCATGGAGGCCTTGCGGGCGGAGCTTGCCCGAGCCAAGGAGCAAGCAAGGAGTAGTAATGCGGCCGCTTTGAAGGCGGCCGAAGAGTTGAAAGCCGAGAAGGCCGCTCATAGCGAGAGCATAGAGAAAATGGCCAAAATGGCTGTGAAGTTAAAAGACACTGCCGACCGCTGCCAGTTTCTTGAAGAAGAAAACCGGGCGAAGGCTACGGACCTTGAAAAGGCCACAATGGCGACCAAAGACACCGCTTTGCAATGAGAGCGAAGAAGGAGGAACTGCGCGAAGCCGGGGACATTGTGGCTGGGAAGGCCTTTATGCTGCGGAGGAAGTTCAGCGATCCGCGGTATGCCCCTCTGGATCGGCTATGGAGTTCGGCCGACGCATATCTGGACTTAGCGGCGAGCGCTATCGATGCAGCCGAATACTTTCGAGATCAGACAGACCGTGAAGTGGACAAGCTGTTCTCGTCTCAATTTAACGTTCTAGAGCATCCGCTTCCATTGACTGATCAGCTTGCAAAATGGGCTGAACTCAGTAGATTGTCCAGACTCGCCATGAGGTCTGTCGTGGATCGTTTGTGGCCGGAAAGGCCAAAGCCGAACAGCTATTTTAGCTTGGTGCAGCAGTTCCTTAGTGCGGTGCCGCGCATTAATGCGATGAAGAGGTCGACGTGCATAGAAGGCTCGCGGATGGCCCTTGCCCGTGTCAAAACATACTGGGCGGAGATGGATGCCACCACTGTCGCGGCGCAGGGTTCGGCCATAGGCCGAGTGGCTGCCGAGCACTATTTTGAAGAAGTTCTTGAGGGCGCTCGTACGACAGAGGCCCAGTGCTCGAAGAATGTTGTGTTTGAGTGACATGTATTCCCATTGTAAAGACAATGTTTTATTGAATTTATCAAGGTTGTATTTATAATTTTGCCTGAAAGTATTGTGATGCCTCCTGTGCGGCCGTTTTATGTATACATGTATATAACCTGAAAGATTACAGTCGTCAGCTTCAGCCCCCACGCATATAATGCGGGGGTGTTCACAGAAAACGCGTATTCACACTTAATCCAACGTCTTAGTGCTAATAAGGAGGTGATAGCGCAGCGAACTAGGCAATCGGACTATAATGCTTTAACACTTTCACTTAGCCATACGAGTTTGACAGTGGGGCTACTATATAGCCCCTGGTGGCTCCGCACTCGTCCGGATTCAGGGTGCGTACATGCCTGGCCGGGAAACGGCCCTTGGTTAATGCGAAGGAATCCCGAAGATTCCAATAGGTCATCGAGTGGTTGACCAGTCTCACGCTATATCATGACAGTCAGTTTTCGGCATTCTCTACTGAGGTGCTCGTCCGGATGAACCAGGGCACAATCACTGTAGTTCTCCTGGTGCTGCCTTAGCCGATAGAGCGGAACGTAAGGCAGCAAAACACAGGAGCCGGGAAAACCCAACATTTGACCAAAGACATGATTCGAAGATGATGCATATAAGGCCAAACTCGCGACACCGAACACTCCCTAAGGTATTCGGTCTTTATGGTGTAAACCGGGTCTAAACAATACCCTTTGTAATAAGCCCCTGGTGTCCAGATACGTGCATTATTCTGGCGTGGCCACATGCCAAGACGTCAGCATCCTTCTCGGTTGTACTAAGAATCCGAGGGATGTAAATCAACAAGAGACAGTAAAAAAGGTTTACATAGGGTCTTAATCTACAAAGAATACTTCGAACGGGTCCCTGCTGCACGTCTGCGCCTGTGTCTCCGTTGTGCCGTATCCTGGATGGGTGTAGCACGATGGTCATCTGAAAAAGAGAGGAACTTAATTGAAAAGTTGCCGTGCAAAAGTTAAGTTATACTAAATAAACAATATATAGTTGAAAATGAGTAAAGGTGAGCCTTATTGCCACTTTTGCGCGCGCGTTGAGCCCCTTGTATTGTAATAGGGGTATAGCCATCAAACCTGTATTAATTACATATAGCTGAGCCGGACCCGTCTAGCCGTGTCCGTGGTCTTCACGACCTGACAAATGCTTGAGTTGGTGAGGCCATTTAGTGTGCGGCGGCCAAGGCGGTCACACCGTCTTCGGCGTGCAAGGAGCGCTCAATATTTCCATTTACGGTAATGATGCCGCGTGGACCGGGCAACTTGAGCTTGAGGGAAGCGTAATGCGGTATTGCGTTAAAGCGAGCGAAAGCTTCGCGTCCGAGTAGTGCTTGATAGCCACTTTGGAACGGAGCGACGTGGAAAGTTAAATTTTCGCTGCGGAAGTTGTCAGGGAAGCCGAATATAACCTCTAGTAGCAGGGAGCCCCTGCAGTGAGCCTCCGGGCCTGGCGTTACTCCTTTAAAGGTAGCATTGCTGCGGAAAATTTTTGTTGGGTCTATCCCCATTTTGCGGACTGTGTCCTAATATATCAGATTCAAACTGCTGCCGCCGTCCATCAGGACTCGGGTGAAGTGGTATCCATCAATTATTGGATCTAATACCAAGGCAGCCCATCCTGCACGCCGGATACTTGCCGAGTAATCCCGATGGTCGAAGGTGATTGGTTGGGACGACCAGTGGCGGAGCTCCACGGTGATAGGCCCTGGGGCATGTTCCTCTAAAGGTGCCGCTTCTCTCCCTTTTATCACGTGTAACACGTTGACTGTTTTGACTTCTGGTGGGAATTTCTTCTGTTCCCCTATGCTTTGCTTGCGAGGCTCGTCCTCATCTTCACTTGGTGTATCCTGCCCCTTGTGTTCGGCATTGAGCTTGCCGGACTGTTTGAAGACCCAACATTCTCTATGGGTATGATTTGCAGGTTTATCAGGGGTGCTATGGATCTGACATATTTGGTCCAAAATTTTGTTTAGGCTGGACAATTCGTCTCTGTTGCCTTTGGAGGGCGGCTTCTGCTGCCCTGGCCGAGAGCTTCTAAATCCGGCGTTTACCGCCATGCTCTTCGGGTTGTCTTCTTTATTCCGGCGCTTATTCTTTCTGCGTCGTGATTTCCCGTTTCCATCCCTAACTTCGGATGTACTTGGGTCGCTGGTGCTGCATCGGGCTAACCAGTTGTCCTCGCTTGCGCAAAAACGGGTCATGAGGCTTGTTAATGCTGCCATTGTTCTTGGCTTTTCTTGACCGAGGTGTCTGGCAAGCCATTCGTCTCGAATGCTATGCTTGAAGGCTGCTAAGGCTTCGGCGTCCGGACATTCAACTATCTGGTTCTTTTTAGTGAGGAACCTGTTCTTTTTAGCTGAGTCTACATCCGGTGGTCGGTCATATGTCCCATGAAAGTTTGCCCGAAAGGCGTCTTTGAGCTCTTCCCAGCTTCTGATGGAGTTTTCCGGGAGGCTTTTAAGCCAGTGCCGAGCTGGCCCTTTGAGCTTGAGGGGTAAGTAATTGATGGCATGGAGATCATCTCCTCGAGCCATATGGATATGGAGGATGTAATCCTCAATCCAGACCCCAGGGTCTATTGTTCCGTCGTACGCCTCTATGTTTACGGGTTTGAATCCTTCTGGAAATTCATGATCCAGCACCTCGTCAGTGAAACATAGAGGGTGTGCAGCACCCCTGTATTTGGGTGTACCGTGGTATTCGGATGTTTGTTGTGTTGCATTGTATGTTGGAGCGCGCCTGCGTGGTCCGTAGATGGATCTGGTTGTGCCGTCCTTTTGATGCGAGCCCTTACGCGGATCGCGTACTGGTTTATGTGCGGCTTCGATTGCCGCTTTATGTTGGCTATGAGGTCGTCTATCCGACCGGATGGCCGTTTTATTTTTTAATTGTGGAGGATCTAAGGCCTCCTCATCAAATTCAGGTAGCAACTTTCGCTTTGGATAGCTCTTGGTGTGGCGATTACTGCCGTATTTCGCTGCAGTGTTGAGTACTTCACTCCATTTGATTTTGAGTGTGTCTTGTGCAGCCTTCAGCCTTTGCTTCTATTTTTTCAGACTCCTCATCGTGGCAACAAGCCTTTGGTGGGCATTATGTTGCTCCTGGCGCCTGTCCGGTGTGATGTCGCCCGGACTATTATCTTCGACGGGGTTGGGTTGTTCGGCTTGATTTTCCGTGTTGCCGTGGTCGGGCAATGGTTCACCCTACTCTAACACTGGGTCTATGTGATCATTATTTCTGCCGAGGCGGGATTTGGAGCGGTGCTTTGACTGCTTCTCGAGGGAACCACCCTTCGCTGCGTCCTTTCGTTCCTCGTCGTTATTTTCTTTCGGTGTGTCCACCATGTATACATCATGTGATGAAGTGGGCGTCCAGTGCCCTGTGGGCAGTGCTTCCTCTTCGCCTCCCGCATCGTCTTCCATACCGTCGATGTCTTCGGAGTCGAAGTCGAGCATGTCGGTTAAGTCATCGACAGTGGCTACTAAGTGGGTGGTGGGTGGGCGGTGAATTTCTTCGTCATCTGCATCCCAATCCTGCCGGACGTAGTTCGGCCAGGACTCTCCTGACATGGAGAGAGACCTTAATTAGTTCAGTATGTCGCCAAAGGGCGAGTGCTGAAACATA
The DNA here is from genome assembly GCF_003073215.2 of Triticum urartu. Taxonomy (NCBI): domain Eukaryota; kingdom Viridiplantae; phylum Streptophyta; class Magnoliopsida; order Poales; family Poaceae; genus Triticum; species Triticum urartu. The sequence continues at coordinate 59,884,829 of NC_053026.1, forward strand.
TCTGCGGAGGTGAACTCCATGGTCGGCGCCGAATTGGATTCGATGGGCGGAGCCCGTGGCCGGAGAAGGATCCGGCAGTTTGGCAACGCGGCTCTCGTGAAGGGTAAGGTCGATATTCGGCTCGATCGCCACTGAGGATAGGCCTCCATTGCGGGGTCTATCCACCTGTCCATGGATGGCGCAACTGGCTCCGAATTGAGGCTCGAAGCGGCTGCCGGTACGATCTCCTGAATACGGTCCGATGGTAGAGCTAAATCGTACTCATCCTGACCGCGTGGCGCACAAGGCAGGGGCTCGAATCTGTCGAAGATCAAGTCTCCGCGGATGTCGGCCGTGTAATTTAAGTTTCCAAACCTGACCTGGTGGCAGGGGTGTAACTTTCGATCTGCTCCAGATGGCAAAGCGAGTTGGCCCGCAGTGCGAAGCCACCGAACACAAAGATCTGTCCAGGGAGAAAAGTCTCACCCTGGACTGCATCGCTATCGATGATCGTAGGAGCCATCAAGCCTAATGGCGACGACACAGAGGAACTCTCAATGAAAGCACCAATGTTAGTGTCAAAACCGGTGGATCTCGGGTAGGGGGTCCCGAACTGTGCGTCTAAGGCGGATGGTAACATGAGGCAGGGGACACGATGTTTTACCCAGGTTCGGGCCCTCTTGATGGAGGTAAAACCCTACGTCCTGCTTGATTTATTCTTGATGATATGAGTATTACAAGAGTTGATCTACCACGAGATCGGAGAGGCTAAACCCTAGAATCTAGCCTATGGTATGATTGTATGTTGTCCTACGGACTAAAACCCTCCAGTTTATATAGACACCGAAGGGGGCTAGGGTTACACAAGGTCGGTTACAAAGGAGGAGATATACATATCCATATTGCCTAGCTTGCCTTCCACGCCAAGTAGAGTACTATCCGGACACGAGACGAAGTCTTCAATCTTGTATCTTCATAGTCCAATAGTCCGGCCAAAGGATATAGTCCAGCTGTCCAGAGACCCCCTAATCCAGGACTCCCTCAATCATAAAATAGTCTTTACCGGTATACGGAGAGGTGATATTTACATTGTTGATTTCACTAAAAAGACTCAACCTAGAACTTGCTTAATTGCTAAATCTTCTAAAGGTTGGTTATGGCATAGACGATTAGGTCATGTTGGTATGCGAAACCTTGACAAGCTTATTAAAGGAAATCATATCCTTGGCGTCAACGATGTCCTATTTGATAAGGATAGACTTTGCAGCGCTTGTCAAGCAGGTAAACAGGTTGGAGGAAGGCATCCCGTGAAGAACATCATGACCACAAGGAGGCCACTCGAGCTACTTCACATGGATCTTTTTGGTCCTAACGCTAACAAAAGTCTCGATGGAAATCTTTGGTCTAGTTATAGTTGATGATTTTTCAAGATTTACGTGGGTGTTCTTTCTCGATGATAAATCGCAGGTCCAAAAGATCTTCAAAAACTTCGGTAGGAAGGCCCAAAATCAGTTTGAAGTGAAAATCAAGAAGGCTCGCAGCGACAATAGAACGGAGTTAAAGAAGGAAAATGTGGACACCTTTCTTGACAAAGAAGGGATTTCACATGAGTTCTCGGCTACGTACACACCTCAACAGAATGGAGTTGTTGAGAGGAAGAACCAGACACTCATCGAAATGGCGAGAATGATGCTTGATGAGTACAAGACACCAAAGCACTTTTGGGCAGAAGCGGCTGAGACAGCTTGTCATGCAACTAATTGCTTGTATCTTCACAAGCTACTCGGCAAGACGGCATACGAGCTCCTCACCGGTAACAAACCACAAGTTGGATACTTTCGAGTATTCGGCTCAAAGTGCTACATTCTTGATAAGCATCGTCATTCTAAATATTATGAATAAGTTGCACTATCATTATCAACTCTGCATCTTTTAGCTTCAATATTATGAATATGTGTATCACTACTATCGAGATTCATCAAAATAGACCACTCTTCAAGGGTGCATGACCATAAAAGATATTACTCATATAAATAGAACAACCATTATTCTCAGATTTAAATGAATAACCATCTCGCATCAAACAAGATCCATATATAATGTTCATGCTCAACGCTGGCACCAAATAACAATTATTCAGGTCTAAAATTAATCCCAAAGGTATATGTAGAGGTAGCGTGCCGACCACGATCACATCGACTTTGGAACCATTTCCCACGCGCATCGTCACCTCGTCCTTAGCCAATCTTCGCTTAATCCGTAGCCCCTGTTTTGAGTTGCAAATATTAGCAACAGAACCAGTATCAAATACCCAGGTGCTACTGCGAGCATTAGTAAGGTACACATCAATAACATGTATATCACATATACCTTTGTTCACCTTGCCATCCTTCTTATCCGCCAAATACTTGGGGAAGTTCCGCTTCCAGTGACCAGTCCCTTTGCAGTAGAAGCATTCAGTCTCAGGCTTAGGTCCAGACTTGGGCTTCTTCACTTGAGCAGCAACTTGCTTGCCGTTCTTATTGAAGTTCTCCTTCTTCCCTTTAACCTTTTTCTTGAAACTGGTGGTCTTGTTGACCATCAACACTTGATGCTCCTTCTTGATTTCTACCTCCGTAGCCTTTAGCATTGTGAAGAGCTCGGGAATCGTCTTATCCATCCCTTGCATATTATAGTTCATCCCAAAGCTCTTGTAGCTTGGTGGCAGTGATTGAAGAATTCTGTCAATGTCACTATCATCCGAAAGATTAACTCCCTGTTGAATCAAGTGATTGTTATACCCAGACATTTTGAGTATATGCTCACTGATAGAACTATTTTATTCCATCTTGCAGCTGTAGAACTTATTGGAGACTTCATATCTCTCAATCCGGGCATTTGCTTGAAATATTAACTTCAACTCCTGGAACATCTCATATGCTCCATGACGTTCAAAATGTCGTTGAAGTCCTGGTTCTAAGCTGTAAAGCATGGCACATTGAACTATCGAGTAGTCATCAGCTTTGCTCTGCCAGACGTTCATAACATCTGGCGTTTCTCCTGCAGCGGGTTTGGCACCTAGCGGTGCTTCCAGGACGTAATACTTCTGTGCAGCAATGAGGATAATCCTCAAGTTACGGACCCAGTCCGTGTAATTGCTACCATCATCTTTCAACTTTGCTTTCTCAAGGAACGCATTAAAATTCAACAAAACAACAACATTGGCCATCTATCTACAACAACATAGATATGCAAAATACTATCAGGTACTAAGTTCGTGACAAATTAAAGTTCAATTAATCAAATTACTTAAGAACTCCCACTTAGACAAACATCCCTCTAATCATCTAAGTGATCACGTGATCCATATCAACTAAACCATGTCCGATCATCACGTGAGATGGAGTAGTTTTCAATGGTGAACATCACTATGTTGATCATATCTACTATATGATTCACGCTCGACCTTTCGGTCTCAGTGTTCCAAGGCCATATCTGCATATGCTAGGCTCGTCAAGTTTAACCCGAGTATTCTGCGTGTGCAAAACTAGCTTACGCCCAATGTATGTGAACGTAGAGCTTATCACACCCGATCATGACGTGGTGTCTCGGCACGACGAACTTTCGCAATGGTGCATACTCAGGGAGAACACTTATACCTTGAAATTTAGTGAGAGATTATCTTATAATGCTATCGTCGATCTAAGCAAAATAAGATGCATAAAAGATAAACATCACATGCAATCAATATAAGTGATATGATATGGCCATCATCATCTTGTGTCTGTGATCTCCATATCCAAAGCACCGTCATGATCACCATTGTCGGCGGCTTGACACCTTGATCTCCATCGAAGCATCATTGTCGTCACGCCAACAATTGCCTCCACGACTATCTCTACCGCTTAGTGATAAAGTAAAGCAATTACATGGCGATTGCATTTCATACAATAAAGGGACAACTATATGGCTCCTGCTAGTTGCCGATAACTGTGTTACAAAACATGATCATCTCATACAATAAAATTTAGCATCATTTCTTGACCATATCACATCACAACATGCCCTACAAAAACAAGTTAGACGTCCTCTACTTTGTTGTTGCAAGTTTTACGTGGCCGCTACAGGCTGAGCAAGAACCGTTCTTACCTACGCATTAAAAAAACCACAACACGGTATAGTGATTGCTTTTTGATCTTCAGAAAGAACCCTGTTCATTGAATCCAATTCAACTAAACCTGGAGAAACAGACACCCACTAGCCACATGTGTGCGAAGCACGTCGGCAGAACCAGTCTCGCATAAGTGTATACGTAATGTCGGTCTGGGCCGCTTCATCCAACAATGCCGCTGAACCAAGAATCAACTAGTGACGGCAAGCAATATTTATATACCCATGCCCACAACTCCTTTGTGTTCTACTCGTGCATATAACATCTACGCATAAACCTGGCTCGGATGCCACTATTGGGGAACGTAGTAATTTCAAAAAATTTCCTACGGACACGCAAGATCATGGTGATGCATAGCAACGAGAGGGGAGAGTGTCATCCACGTTGATACGTCTCCAACGTATCTATAATTTTTGATTGCTCCATGTTATATTATCTACTGTTTTGGACATTATTGGGCTTTATTATCCACTTTTATATTATTTTTGGGACTAACCTATTAACCGGAGGCCCAGCCCAGAATTGTTGTTTTTTGCCTATTTTAGGGTTTCAAAAAAAAGGAATATCAAACAGAATCCAAATGGAATGAAACCTTCGGGAACGTGATTTTCTCACCGAACATGATCCAGGAGACTTGGACCCTACGTCAAGCAACCAAGAGGGAGGCCACGAGGTAGGGGACGCGCCTACCCCCCCCCCCCCAGGCGCGCCCTCCACCCTCGTGGGGCCCCTGTTGCTCCACTGACGTACTTCTTCCTCCTATATATACCAACGTACCCTCAAACGATCAGATACGGAGCCAAAACACTAATTCCACTGCTGTAACTTTCTGTATCCACAAGATCCCTTCTTCGGGCCTATTCCGCAGCTCCGCCGGAGGGGGCATCGATCACGGAGGGCTTCTACATCAACACCATAGCCTCTCCGATGAAGTGTGAGTAGTTTACCTCAGACCTACAGGTCCATAGTTATTAGCTAGATGGATTCTTCTCTCTTTTTGGATCTCAATACAAAGTTATCCCCCTCTCTTGTGCAGATCTATTCGATGTAATCTTCTTTCACGGAGTGTTTGTTGAGATCAATGAATTGTGGGTTTATGATCAAGTTTATCTATGAACAATATTTGAATCTTCTCTGAATTCTTTTATGTATGATTGGTTATCTTTGCAAGTCTCTTCGAATTATCAGTTTGGTTTCGCATACTAGATTGATCTTTCTTGCAATGGGAGAAGTTCTTAGCTTTGGGTTCAATCTTGCGGTGTCCTTTCCCAGTGACAGTACGGGCAGCAAGGCACGTATTGTATTGTTGCCATCGAGGATAACAAGGTGGGGTTTTTATCATATTGCATGAATTTATCCCTATACATCATATCATCTTGCTTAAGGCGTTACTCTGTTCTTATGAACTTAATACTCTAGATGCATGCTGGATAGCGGTCGATGTGTGGAGTAATAGTAGTAGATGCAGTCAGGAGTCGGTCTACTTGTCTTGGACGTGACGCCTATATACACGATCATACCTAGATACTCTCATAACTATGCTCAATTCTGTCAATTGCTCAACAGTAATTCGTTCACCCACCGTAAAATACTTATGCTCTTGAGAGAAGCCACTAGTGAAACCTATGGCCCCGGGTCTATCTTCCATCATATTAATCTTCCAATACTTAGTTATTTTCATTGCTTTTATTTTACTTTGCATCTTTATCATAAAAATACCAAAAATATTATCTTATCATATCTATCAGATCTCACTCTCGTAAGTGACCGTGTAGGGATTGACAACCCCTTATCGCGTTGGTTGCGAGGATTTATTTGTTTTGTGTAGGTGCGAGGGACTCGCGCGTAGCCTCCTACTGGATTGATACCTTGGTTCTCAAAAACTAAGGGAAATACTTACGCTACTTTGCTGCACCACCCTTTCCTCTTCAAGGAAAACCAACGCAAGTGCTCAAGAGGTTGCACACATACCCTCGTAGAACGTAAGTGGAAGCGTTATGAGAACGCGGTTGATGTAGTCGTACGTCTTCACGATCCGACCGATCCAAGTACCGAACGTACGGCACCTCCGAGTTCAGCACACGTTCAGCTTGGTGACGTCCCACTAACTCCGATCGAGCAAATCTTCGAGGGAGAGTTCGTCAGCACGACCGCGTGATGACAGTGATGATGATGCTACCGATGTAGGGCTTCGCCAAAGCACCGCTACAATATGACCGAGGTGGATTATGGTGGAGGGGGCACCGCACATGGCTAAAAGATCAACTGATCAACTTGTCTCTCTTGGGGTGCCCCCTGTCCCCGTATATAAAGGAGAAAGGGGGAGGCCGGCCGGCCCTAGCAGGGCGCGCCAGGAGGAGTCCTCCTCCTAGTGGGAGTAGGACTACCCTTTCCTAGTCCCACTAGGAGAGGGAAGGAAGGAGTGGGGAGGGGGAAAGGCAAGGGGGGCACCCCCCCTTCCTTGTCCTATTAGGACTCAAGGGGAGGGGCGTGGCCCTGCCCTGGCCGGCCCCTCTCTCTCTCCATTAGGGCCCAACAAGGCCCATTAACCCCTGGGGGGTTCCGGTAACCCCCCCCCCCCCCCCCCCCCCCGGCACTCCGGTAAAATCCCAATTTCACCCGGAACCATTCCAATGTCCAAATGTAGGCTTCCAATATATCAATCTTTATGTCTCAACCATTTCAAGACTCCTCGTGATGTTTGTGATCATATCCGGGACTCCGAACTACCTTCGGTACATCAAATCACATAAACTCATAATACCGATCGTCACCGAACTTTAAGCGTGCGGACCCTACGGGTTCGTGAACTATGTAGACATGATCGAGACTCGTCTCTGGTCAGTAACCAATAGCGGAACCTGGATGCTCATATTGGTTCCTACATATTCTACAAAGATCTTTATCGGTCAAACCGCATAACAACATACGTTGTTCCCTTTGTCATTGGTATGTAACTTGCGCGAGATTCGATCGTCGGTATCCTCATACCTAGTTCAATCTCGTTACCGTCAAGTCTCTTTACTCATTCCGTAATGCATCATCCCGCAACTAACTCATTAGTCACAATGCTTGCAAGGCTTATAGTGATGTGCATTATCGGGAGGGCCCAGAGATACCTTTCTGACAATCGGAGTGACAAATCCTAATCTTGATCTATGCCAACTCAACAAGTACCATCGGAGACACCTTTAGAGCACCTTTATAATCACCCAGTTACGTTGTGACGTTTGGTAGCACACAAAGTGTTCCTCCGGTACATGGGAGTTGCATATGTATAAGTCATGAAGAAAGCAACAGCAACAAACTAAATGATCATCGTGCTAAGCTAACGGATGGGTCAAGTCAATCACATCATTATCTAATGATGTGATCCCGTTAATCAAATGACAACTCATATCTATGGTTTAGGAAACATAACCATAATTGATTCAACGAGCTAGTCTAGTAGAGGCAAACTAGTGACACTCTGTTTGTCTATGTATTCACACATGTACTAAGTTTCCGGTTAATACAATTCTAGCATGAATAATAAACATTTTATCATGATATAAGGAAATATAAATAACAACTTTATTATTGCCTCTAGGGCATATTTCCTTCACAGGACGCCTCCACAAAGCCTTTGTGATGTAGGGTAGAACCCTAGGTGGCCGATCTTTCATGATTGGAGCGAATCCCTCGAATAACACGAAGGGGGAACATGGGGGGAAACATGAGAGAATCACTCAAACCAACAAGAACGATCACACATATGCTAGATCCTCAAAACACAAAAGAGATACATGATCCACGATAAACAAGGGACGATACATAGGGTAACCGGTTCTTCTCCGTGACGAGGTCTTGAGTTCTTCCTGCTGGGAGGTCTTGAATCCAAGTGGATCTTCTCCGTAGAGACACGGTCTCTCTTGGAGGAGTAGATCTAGATGGATGAGCAAGGCTCTATCTCACAAATGAGTTATTACTTTGCTAACCCTAACTAGGAGGAGGAGGGTTCTATATATAGTGCTAAGCCACGAAGGGGTAAGTGAGCGGCGAAGAGGTACACGGGCCTCGGCCCAAGTCATGCGCGTAGGCAAAGGCCGGATGATCCGGGTCCTCGTCCGGATGATCCAGCTTCGCCGGGTGGATTCTGCAAGCTTCGGGTGTCGTGGATGTGAGATTGCCCGGATGATCCAGGGGGCATCCGGATGATCCGGCTGAGTCCGGACGTCCGGGCTGACTCCAGGAGCCGCTCCGTCTTCTTCTCCTTTCTTCTGTCTTCTCTTCCATGCTTGGCCTTAGTCCTTTCAATCTCCATGGTCATCTCGTATGAGCCTTGTGTCCAATGGAGTATGTTCGAGGTCTCATCGTATGTCCTCTTGGGGCTTGGGGAGTAGTCGAAGTGTACATGGGGATGATTGTAGGATTCTCCGCATCATCTCCCCCCCCCCTTGGGAAAGATCCGACCTCGGATCATGATCCTCATCACCATGGAAATGGTCATTGTGGACGGACTTGTAGTTGTACGGAGTTGAAGACATTCCGCAATCCAAGTACTCCAAGGTGTCGCCGGTGTGGTATATATGCAAAAAGAGCAAACACAAACGACACTCAGAAATACAATGGTTAGCGCACACAAAGTTTCCATCATGTAAGAATGAGTCCGTGCGGCAAGATTGTTCGTGACAAAGCGCATGAAGCTTATCAAGATGATATAGAATGATATGCAAAGCATTCATGGGAGCAAAAGCATTCATTGTCCATACAAATGTGTTGTGAATATGATCAATGCAACCACGGTGCAAAATGATGTCATAGTGAGACGGTATATCAGTAGCATGAATATGGCAATGGATGCTCAATATGAATAAGTTATGATGCAGTTGATGGTATGCAATATGATCATGATGTATGAATATGTCATCAAGAAAGATCACAAAAAATTTGCTAAGAAAGTACACAATCTCACATATCATTGATTACATGGTAATACAAGATGCAACAAGGCAATCGTAATGTGAGTCAATCCATGCATAAGATGCAAATTTATTATCGGTGGTGTTGTACCAAAGCTCGATGTTGTGGCACTCCTCAAGGAGAAGGTCCATAGGGTCCATCTCCAATGTCGGTCCTCCCTCTAATATGTGTATCATGTAGACAAGAAGAAGGAAACAATAATGAAAGAATGACCCATCCAATATGTGTATGTGAGGATGGCTCAAAGGGAAGGAGTTCACCTTATGAATGTTCCCGAAGATGTTGGATTTGCACGTCATGTACGCCTTCACATAACCAATATGTCTTGTGATAGCTGTGCTTTGTGATTCCTTCAAAACAAAAGAACATGACAAACACTCGGAAAAACAAATGAGGTTAGCATGAAAGCAAAACCTATCATTCGTGTGGTGAAATACCCAACAAGTGTTCTCATCATTCTTGACATAAGAAAGGACAAGGTGTGGCATGGTATGAAAGCATATGATGCAACTACAACTAAAGACATTAGGATCAATGAAACAAGAAAGCTTCACATGTAATATGCCCAAGTCTCCAAGATAGATAAGCATAACATGGGTGCACTCACTATAATGGCATATGAGGGGTGCGACTAATGGAGATAAGAGATAATGATCAAGATATATCATGTGATAGGCATGAATATATATGTCATCGGCCCAAGAAAGCGAGTAAAAATGGAACATGGGTGATGCGACAAAGCAAGCAATCATAGCGATCAAGTAGGGCAAGCTAGTAGTGAGAAGATGCAACATACTAGAAGGAATCATGGCAATCATGTCGTGTGTGCAAATAGTGAGCATATATGATGCACATGACATATCACAAGCATGAAAACAAGATATGAGAAATGTATCAACATTGTATTGGCAAGAGGTCATATGGAAATAGCAATGGTACATCATGGCTCTCCCAACACAAGAGTCAACAATAGCATGAGGCACATGGTAAACATGGCAATAGCAACAAGGATCTCCACCAAGCATGCAAATACACATGAGTAGTAAAATGGTGAATCATGGTAGATGCAAGCAAGGGTCACAATTGCATGGCAAAGGCATAGAAGCAAGCATAACATGCAAAGTGATCATGGTAAAATGGGCATAATGTGACAAGTGATATATAGCCCATAGCCGTGTGAGAGCCAAGTAAAAGGAATGCGCGAAGTAAGTGGGCAAAGAGAATAGTGGTAAGGATAGTTCACGGGATCCCAAGTCATCTTTGCTCTCAAGAGATCGTTTCGTCAACTCTTGGGATTGAGAGGTTGACGAGTATACATGAGTACCTACACAAAACAAAGGCAAGGGGAAATTGTGTGCGCATGGTATATGTACACATCATCCATCATGATGCGCACGAGCATGTGTTGGTTAGCACAAAATATCCAATGCTAAAATAAATGAGATGTGTGATATAGAAATATGGCATCCATCATGAGAGGTTTTTAATTATGTATAGCATAATGGAGACACAAATTGTGTAATGCATCATGATAAATATGTAGAGCATTGTTATTCATGGGATGCATATGGTGCATGCAATTATGGGAACCATGCAAAGTATGGAATGCATCAAAATCTCCTAATATGTATGAGGAAACTATGGGGGTCTCCTCATGATCATTAGTGGAAACATCACATGGAAAATATTGACAACATCCAAAATAATGCATATTCGGAACAATGTGATCATGGCATGGCATAGTAGATGAATTGTGCAAATCATGTAAAGGAAGCATGGCAATATCTTCGCATGAAAAACAAAAACCAATGGAGGTATCATAGTCCATCATGGCCATCGTTGTCTCCAATGGAGGTATGGGCTCGTCAAGGATAGGCATGTCATTATGTAGGAGACCTAGAACCAAAGAAGAAAACACACTCGGAGTAGAGGTTAAGTCATTACAAATCATAGTGGCCTCACATTCCCTATCAACTACCTCACTCACTAAGTGGTGGGGATCACTCACTCCCTCTTGGATGCTCTCACTCGCATGGTTGGTGGAGTCATGGCTCTCAACCTCACATAGGATGTGTGGAATGCTCTCATGTGTGGGGCTAGTGGTGGTCACACTCATTCTCTCATAGGAAATGCACTCAATGGCATATGTGGTGGAGTCACTCATCTCACTCATTGGTTGGTGGCTCTCCTCACATGGCAACTGGGGCATCTCATCATATGTGGGTGTCGGAAAGATGTAGGTGCAAATGTCTCCATGCTCAACTCCTATTGCCACCTTGGTTGAAGGGATAGTCCCATGCCCAACCTCCTCATCCATAACGCCTCCAAAGATGAATGCCGTAGGATGTGGCAAAACATCACTCTCCTCCAAGACCAATGATATAGTATCTCATGTGCGGTCTCGTAGCTTGAGTCGGAGGATGAGTCCAATATAGGCGCCATCTTGATGTCGGTGAAGAGGTTCATGATCGTTGCTGTAGTCGAAGGGGATGGCCCTTGCTCGACCGTCTTGTCTCTGCCTTGTTGTTGGATGCCCATATGACGTGGCACCTCGTAGCTCGTCTCCATGACCGAAGGTAAATTCCCATGCTTGGCCATCTTCCTTGAGGGGCTTCCGAAGATGGAAGTGTCGTCCTCACTTGTAGGTGGTCGCCTTGGACATGATGAAGTCAATTTAGGCGTACTCGTGGGAAGTAGGCGAAGATGCCGTACGTCCAAAGGCGAAGATGCCTTGATAACACTTGGTGAAGATGCCGAAGTGGTGGTGGTAGTAGCCGTAGCGTCCTCTTGGTGGTACTTGTCTCGCGGTCTTCTCTTGTGCTCATGAAGTTTGGTCATAGCTTGATGTAGAGCTTGTTGGGACTTGTAGGTTTGCGCATGTTGAGCATCTTCATGATGATGGTGTCGTTGTCGTACTTGAGCTCGTAGTAGATGTCGTTCGTCGTCGTCATGCACATGATGCTTGGAGGTGACTTGCCCTTCATGACGATTTGTATCACGAATGTGATGATGGTCGCCATGTAGATGTGGACGTTGACAAATTGCGCTTGCATCGCGTGGGCGCTTCGAAGATGATTGACTTGCTCGCCTTCGCCTTGAAGATGATGAAAGGGAAGAACGGTTGACCAACAAGGTTCGAATCTCCTCCATCTTTGCATCTTGCTCCTCCTTTTGTGCGGAAAACTTGTTGTCGAAGTAGTCCCTTCTCATTGCTTCGGAATGTCGTAAGTCGGTGGTGATGTTCTCGATGACTTGCATTGCTCGTTGTAGTCCGTAGTGGGGAGTTTTGGTGTTGTAGTTGTTCGCACCATCGTTGTCGTGGAAGACCAGAGATGAAATGCCTTGCCTATCCATCACAAGACTCGCGAAAATATGAGTGGGAGAAAGAGAAGAACTTATACCAAATGTACCTTATCCAATGTTGATGATGGATCAATGATCACTCAATAATGTAACAAGGAAATAGCACAATTGGTACCGGATCTTGTCGATTCTCACACCTACATGAGTAAGGCTTTGGGTGGAGCTCGGTTAGGATAGTGGCACAAAAATTTGATGCAAAATGTTAGCAAGAGTCAATAATGTTGAAAGAGATTCACATACTCACAAGTGAAACAACTAGACCAATAGCAATGAATGGCACACAGAAACGCACACACAGATAGATAAATGGGGTTATGCAACCAAGGAATGAGCTCAAAATGTGGAATCTGCGGAAAACGCTCATGTTGCACAATCAAGAGAGACGCTAGCACGATTGCTCTATAGGCAGATATGACACTTGTGCACAACCTATAAGATGCAAAATGTATGAACTTTCTATCCCAAGTATGATATGTATGTATGGTTCCCGGTGTTCTGCACACGATGATCCAAGATGATCAATATGGTAGTATGACATGTAATGTGTCGATGCTATGGCTATTGCTTACAAGCTTCTTTGCTCTATCTCTTTTTCTTAAAAGATTTATTATTTTTTGTATGGCCACAATGCGAAATGCACGAACCAAGATAGCAATTGTGTATATGCGGGGAACAATCTTGTGACACAAGGGATGATATGATGATACCAATATGATATGGTATGTATGCAATGGAATGGTGGATCACTAATGTGCACAAGTAAAGTTGCTGGGCAATACTCAAATGGCTAGTCTCGATATGCAAGTAACGCAAAATGGGCTAGGGTTTATCAATGCAATTGCAAGGGGAATATACAATGATGTCGTCGAGGTTACTGTCGAGGGTTTCTCGTTTTGTAAGCCACAGACAGATGATGGTGAAGTGGTCAAAGTCGATGATGAACTCATGGCGATGATGAGTGGTGGTGTGCTTGATGTAGACTCGTTCCTAATTAGCTGAAACACCTTGCAAGTGGCCGTGAAGGGATTGACAACCCCTTTACCGCATTGGTTGCGAGGTTCTTATTTGTTTGTGTGGGTATGAGGTGACTCACGCGTGGTCTCCTACTGGATTGATACCTTGGTTCTCAAAAACTGAGGGAAATACTTATGCTGCTTTGTTGCATGACCCTTTCCTCTTCAAGGGAAAACCAATGCATGCTCAAGAGCTAGCAAGAAGGATTTCTGGCTCGTTGCCGGGGAGATCTATGCCAAGTCAAGACATACCAAGTACCCATCACAACTCTTATCCTTCGCATTACATTATTTGCCATTTTCCTCTCATTTTCCTCTCCCCCACTTCACCCTTGCTGTTTTATTCGCCATCTCTCTCTCTCTATCCTCCCTCTCTTTCTCTATTTGCCGTTTTATTTGCACGTTCCTTGTTTGCTTGTGTGTTGAATTGCTTGCTTGTCACGATGGCTCAAGATAATACTAAATTGTGTGACTTTACCAATACCAACAACAATTATTTTATTAGCACTCCGATTTCTCCTCTTATCGATGTTGAATCTTGTGAAATTAATGCTGCTTTGCTGAATCTTGTCATGAAAGATCCGTTTTCCGGCCTTCCTAGTGAAGATGCCGCTACCCATCTAAATAGCTTCGTTGATTTGTGTGATATGCAAAAGAACAAAGATGTGGACAATGATATTGTTAAATTGAAGCTATTTTCTTTTTCTCTTAGAGATCGTGCTAAAGCTTGGTTTTCGTCTTTGCCTAAAAATAGTATTGATTCGTGGCATAAGTGCAAAGATGCTTTTATCTCTAAGTATTTTCCTCCCACTAAGATCATCTCTCTTAGAAACAATATTATGAATTTTAAGCAACTTGATCATGAACATGTTGCACAAGCTTGGGAGAGGATGAAATTAATGATACGTAATTGCCCGACACATGGTTTGAATTTGTGGATGACTATACAAAAAATTTATGCCAGATTGAATTTTTCTTCTAGAAATCTTTTAGAATCAGCCGCGGGAGGCACTTTTATGGAAATCACTTTAGGAGAAGCTACTAAACCCGTAGATAATATTATGGTTAATTATTCTCAATGGCACACTGAAAGATCTACTAATAAGAAAGTGCATGCGATAGAAGAAATTAATGTTTTGAGTGGAAAGATGGATGAACTTATGAAATTATTTGCTAATAAAAGTGTTTATTCTGATCCTAATGATATGCCTTTTTCTACTTTGATTGAGAATAATAATGAATCTTTGGATGCGAATTTTGTTGGTAGAATAATTTTGGTAACAACGCGTATATAGGACTTTAATCCTAGGTCGTATCCTAGTAATTCCTCTAATAATTATGGTAATTCCTACAACAATTCTTATGGAAATTATAATAAGATGCCCTCTAATTTTGAATCTAATATTAAAGAATTTATTACTTTGCAAAAGAATTTCAATTGTTTGATTGAAGAAAAATTGCTTAAGATTGATGAGTTGGCTAGGAACGTTGATATAATTTCTCTCGATGTTGATTATTTGAAACTTAGATCTATTACACCTAAGCATGATATCAATGAGTCTCTCAAAGCCATGAGAATTTCCATTGATGAGTGCAAAGAAAGAACTGCTAGGATTCATGCTAAGAAAGATTCCTTTATAAGAGTGTGTTCTTCTAGTTTCCATGATAATGAAGATGAAGATCTAAAAGTTATTGATGTGTCCCCTATTAAATCTTTGTTTTGCAATATGAATCTTGATAATGATGGGACTGAATATGATCCACCTTTACCTAGAAGGCGTTCCAAGAATTCGGAGTTTTTAGATCTTGATGCTAAAATTGATTAAAGTGGGATTGAAGAGATCAAAACTTTAAATATTGATGAACCCACTATTTTGGATTTCAAGGAATTCAATTATGATAATTTCTCTTTGATACATTGTATTTCCTTGTTGCAATCTGTGCTAAATTCTCCTCATGCTTATAGCCAACATAAAGCTTTTACTAAACATATCGTTAATGCTTTGATGCAATCTTATGAAGAAAAACTTGAGTTGGAAGTTTCTATCCCTAGAAAACTTTATGATGAGTGGGAACCTACTATTAAAATTAAAATTAAAGATCATGAATTCTAAGCTTTGTGTGATTTGGGTGCTAGTGTTTCCACGATTCCAAAGACTTTGTGTGATTTGTTAGGTTTCCGTGATTTTGATGATTGCTCTCTAAAATTGCACCTTGCGGATCCCACTATTAAGAAACCTATGGGAAGAATTAACGATGTTATTATTGTTGCAAATAGGAATTATGTGCCCGTAGATTTTATCATTCTTGATATAGATTGCAATCCTTCATGTCATATTATTCTTGGTAGACCTTTCCTTAGAACGCTTGGTGCAATTATTGATATGAAGGAAGGAAATATTAGATTTCAATTTCCGTTAAGGAAAGGCATGGAACACTTCCCTAGAAATAATATTAAATTACCTTATGAATCTATTATGAGAGCCACTTATGGATTGCCTTCCAAAGATGGCAATACCTAGATCTATCCTTGCTTTTATGCCTAGCTAGGGGCGTTAAACGATAGCGCTTGTTGGGAGGCAACCCAATTTTGTTTTTATTCCTTTCTTTTTGCTCCTGTTTAGTAATTAATAATTTATCTAGCCTCTGTTTTGGTTGTGTTTTTTTAGTTTAATTAGTGTTTGTGCCAAGTCGAACCGTTGGGAAGATTTGGGGAAAGTCTTGTTAATCTTGCTGTAAAAAACAGAAATTTAGCACTCACGAGAACTGCTGCCATGTTTATTTGGAAAGTGCTATTTAGTTAATTCTTTTTGCAGATGATTAATAGATAAATTCCTCACGTCCATAAAGTTATTTTAGAATTTTTGGGGTTTCAGATCTTGCGCTAGCTACAGATTACTACAAACTGTTCTGTTTTTGACAGATTCTGTTTTTCGTGTGATTGTTTGCTTATTTTGATGAATCTATGGCTAGTAAAATATTTATAAACCATAGAGAAGTTGGAATACAGTAGGTTTAACACCAATATAAATAAATAATGAGTTCATTACAGTACCTTGAAGTGGTCTTTTGTTTTCTTTCGCTTACAGAGTTCACGAGATTTTCTACTTTGAGTTTTGTGTTGTGAAGTTTTCAAGTTTTGGGTAAGATTTGATGGATTATGGAACAAGGAGTGGCAAGAGCCTAAGCTTGGGTATGCCCATGGCACCCCCAAGATAATGTAAGGACACCTAAAAGCCAAAGCTTGGGGATGCCCCGGAAGGCATCCCCTCTTTCGTCTACTTCTATCGGTAAATTTACTTGGAGCTATATTTTTATTCGCCACATGATATGTGTTTTGCTTGGAGCGTCTTGTATGATTTGAGTCTTTACTTTTTAGTTTACAATCATCCTTGCTGTACACACCTTTTGAGAGAGCCATACATGATTTGGAATTTGTTAGAATACTGTATATGCTTCGCTTATATCTTTTGAGTTATATAGTTTTGCTCTAGTACTTCACTTATATGTTTTAGAGCACGGTGGTGGATTTGTTGTATAGAAATTATTGATCTATAATGCTTCACTTAGATTATTTTGAGAGTCTTAAATAGCATGGTAATTTGCTTTAAAAATCCTTATATGCTAGGTATACCAGATTAATAATAAAATACTCTTATGAGTGTGTTGAATACTATGAGAAGTTTGATGCTTGATAATTGTTTTGAGACATGAATATGGTGAGATTAAAGTTGTGCTAGTTGAGTAGTTGTGAATTTGATAAATACTTGTGTTAAAGTTTGTGATTCCCGTAGCATGCACGTATGGTGAACCGTTATGTGATGAAGTCGGAGCATGATTTATTTATCGATTGTCTTCCTTATGAGTGGCAGTCGGGGACGAGCGATGGTCTTTTCCTACCAATATATTCCCCTAGGAGCACGCGCGTAATACTTTGCTTTGATAACTTGTAGATTTTTGCAATAAGTATATGAGTTCTTTATGACTAATGTTGAGTCCATGGATTATACGCACTCTCACCCTTCCACCATTGCTAGCCTCTCTAATACCGCGCACCTTTCGCCGGTATCATACACCCACCATATACCTTCCTCAAAACAGCCACCATACCTACCTATTATGGCATTTCCATAGCCATTCCGAGATATATTGCCATGCAAATTTCCACCGTTCCGTTTATTATGACACACCACCATCATTGTCATATTTCTTAGCATGATCATGTAGTTGACATCATATTTGTGGCAAAGCCACCGTTCATAATTCTTTCATACATGTCACTCATGAGTCATTGCATATCCTGGTACACCGCCGGAGGCATTCATATAGAGTCATATTTTGTTCTAAGTATCAAGTTGTAATTGTTGAGTTGTAAGAAAATAAAAGTGTGATGATCATCGTTGTTAGAGCATTGTCCTAGTGAGGAAAGGATGATGGAGACTATGATTCCCCCACAAGTCGGGATGAGACTCCGAAAAAAAAGGGAAGATAAGAGGCCATAAAAAAAGAGAAAAGGCCCAAATAAAAAAATGAGAGAAAAAGAGAGAAGGGGCAATGCTACTATCCTTTTACCACACTTGTGCTTCAAAGTAGCACCATGATATTCATAGTAGAGAGTCTCTCATTTCGTCACTTTCATATACTAGTGGGAATTTTTCATTATAGAACTTGGCTTGTATATTCCAATGATGGGCTTCCTCAAATTTCCCTAGGTCTTCGTGAGCAAGCAAGTTGGATGCACACCCACTTAGTTTCTTTTGTTGAGCTTTCATATACTTATAGCTCTAGCGCATCCGTTGCATGGCAATCCCTACTCACTCAATTGATATCTATTGATGGGCATCTCCAGAGCCCGTTCATACGCCTAGTTGATGTGAGACTATCTTCCCCCTTTTTGTCTTCTCCACAACCACCATTCTATTCCACCTATAGTGCTATATCCATGGCTCACGCTCATGTATTGCGTGAAGATTGAAAAAGTTTTGAGAATGTCAAAAGTATGAAACAATTGCTTGGCTTGTCATCAGGGTTGTGCATGATTTAAATACTTTGTGTGGTGAAGATAGAGCATAGCCAGACTATATGATTTTGTAGGGATAACTTTCTTTGGCCATGTTATTTTGAGAAGACATGATTGCTTTATTAGTATGCTTGAAGTATTATTATTTTTATGTCAATATGAACTTTTATCTTGAATCTTTCGGATCTGAATATTCATACCACAATTATGAAGAATTACATTAAAATTATGCCAAGTAGAACTCCACATCAAAAATTCTGTTTTTATCATTTACCTACTCGAGGACGAGAAGGAATTAAGCTTGGGGATGCTTGATACGTCTCCAACGTATCTATAATTTTTGATTGCTCCATGCTATATTCACTACAAGAAATATGTCAACTTGTGACCTTGACTATTGGTCACTGAAAGGTCATTGCTTTTCATTTGTGACCTTGACTATCTTTTAGAGCACGGTGGTGGATTTGTTTTATAGAAACTATTGATCTCTCATGCATCACTTTGATTATTTTGAGAGTCTTAAATAGCATGGTGATTTGCTTAAATAATCCTTATATGCTAGGTATACAAGATTAATAATAAAATTCTCTTATGAGTTTGTTGAATACTATGAGAAGTTTGATACTTGATAATTGTTTTGAGATATGGAGATGGTGATATTAGAGTCGTGCTAGTTGAGTAGTTGTGAATTTGAGAAATACTTGTGTTAAAATTTGTGACTCCCGTAGCATGCACGTATGGTGAACTGTTATGTGATGAAGTCAGATCATGATTTATTTATTGATTGTCTTCCTTATGAGTGGCAGTCAGGGACGAGAGATGGTCTTTTCCTACCAATCTATCCCCCTAGGAGCATGCGCATAATACTTTGCTTTGATAACTTGTATATTTTTACAATAAGTATATGAGTTCTTTATGACTAATGTTGAGTCCATGGATTATACGCACTCTCACCCTTCCATCATTGCTAGCCTCTCTAATACCGCGCACCTTTCACCGGTATCATACACCCACCATATACCTTCCTCAAAACAGCCACCATACCTACCTATCATGGCATTCCATAGCCATTCCAAGATATATTGCCATGCAACTTTCCACCATTCCATTTATTATGACACACTCCATCATTTTCATATTGCTTTGCATGATCATGTAGTTGACATCGTATTTATGGCAAAGCCACCGTTCATAATTCTTTCATACATGTCACTCATGAGTCATTGCATATCCCGGTACCCCGCCGGAGGCATTCACATAGAGTCATATCTTGTTCTAAGTATCGAGTTGTAATTCTTGAGTTGTAAGAAAATAAAAGTATGGTGATCATCATTATTAGAGCATTGTCCCAAGTGAGGAAAGGATGATGGAGACTATGATTCCCCCACAAGTCGGGATGAGACTCCGGACGAAAAAAAGAGGCCATAAAAAAGAGAAAAGGCCCAAATAAAAAAATGAGAGAAAAAGAGAGAAGGGGCAATGCTACTATCCTTTTACCACACTTGTGCTTCAAAGTAGCACCATGATCTTCATAGTAGAGAGTCTCCTTTGTTATCACTTTCATATACTAGTGGGAATTTTTCATTATAGAACACTACTAGGGAAAACCCTAGTAGTAGCGCGGGTAGTTGCCTAGCAGTAGCGCGGGGGCCGACGTTACTGCTAGGGCGCTACAGCTAACTTTTAGCAGTAGCGCGGGTGGTACCCGCGCTACTGCTACTTCTAGTAGCAGTAGCGTGGTTGCCACCCGCGCTACTTCTACTTCTAGTAGCAGTAGCGCGGTTGCCACCCGCGCTACTACTACTTAGTTGTAGCGTGTTTCAAGGCCGCACGCTAATACTAACTAATTGAGAATTAAAAAAATTCCATCCATGGCGGCTGCTTTTGCTGGGCATCGTCCTCTCCATCCATGGCTGCTACTTGTCCTGGAGGGGATGAAGTTGTCCGTGGTGATGGTGCTTCCCCACCCAACTTGTGCCTGTACCTCTCGTCTACTGCTGCTACAAGAGAAGAGAAAATTATTAGAAAGAGGAATAGAGAGATAGAGAGAAGTAGGAGGAGGAACTCACCAGTGGCCGCCGGAGTTGGATCTGACGCCCGAAACCCTAGATGAAGCTCAATGACCTGCTACTGCTTGTCGTGGGACCCTTGACCCGGTGAGGAGGTGCAAGTGGATGCGTCCATGGCGGATCTGGCCGCCGCCATGGATGACACTCTGCTGGTTTCCGTCTCCTTCCACCAGCGAAGAAGAAGGAGTTGGAGGGCGAGGGGAGGGGTCTGCAGTGCCGTCGAGGATGGAGGATGGAGGGGAAGGGGGAGAGGAGGTCGCCGGATTTTTTAGTGCCGCCGAGGTGCGAGGCCAGCAGTGATAAACATCACATGCAATCAAATAGTGACATGATATGGCCAATATCATTTTGCTCCTCTTGATCTCCATCTTCAGGGCTCCATGATCATCGTTGTCACCGGCATGACACCATGATCTCCATCATCATGATCTACATCATCGTGTCTTCTTGCAGTTGTCTCGTCATCTATTACTTCTACTACTATGGCTAACGCTTTAGCAATACAGTAAAGTAATTACATGACGTTTATGTTGACACGCAGGTCATAAATAAATTAAGACAACTCCTATGGCTCCTGCCGGTTGTCATACTCATCAACATGCAAGTCGTGATTCCTATTACAAGAACATGATAAATCTCATACATCACATAAATCATTCATCACATCCTTTTGGCCAAATCACATCACAAGGCATATGCTGCAAAAACAAGTTAGACGTCCTCTAATTGTTGTTGCAAGTTTTTACGTGGCTGCTATAGGTTGCTAGCAAGAACGTTTCTTACCTACGCCAAAACCACAACGTGAATTGCCAACTTCAATTTACCCTTCATAAGGACCCTGTTCATCAAATCTGATCCGACTAAAGTGGGAGAGACAGACACCCGCCAGCCACCTTATGCAACTAGTGCATGTCAGTCGGTGGAACCGGTCTCACGTAAGCGTACGTGTAAGGTTGGTCCGGGCCGCTTCATCCCACGATACCGCCGAATAAAGATAAGACTAGTAACGGCAAGATAATTGACAATATCGACGCCCACAACTACTTTGTGTTCTACTCATGCATAGTAACTACGCATAGACCTAGCTCATGATGCCACTGTAGGGGAACGTAGCAGAAATTCAAAATTTTCTACGCATCACCAAGATCAATCTATGGAGTAATCTAGCAACGAGGGGAAGGAGAGTGCATCTACATACCCTTGTAGATCGCTAATCGGGAAGCGTTCAAGTGAACGGGGTTGATGGAGTCGTACTCGTCGTGATCCAAATCGCCGATGATCCTAGTGCCGAACGGACGGCACCTCCGTGTTCAACACACGTACAGCCCGGTGACGTCTCCTACGCCTTGATCCAGCAAGGGAGAAGGAGAGGTTGGGGAAGACTCCATCCAGCAGCAGCACGACGGCATGGTGGTGGTGGAGGAGCGCGGGACTCCAGCAGGGCTTCGCCAAGCACTACGAGAGACGAGGAGGGAGAGGGGTAGGGCTGCGCCAACAGGGAGAGCAAATCACTTGTCTTGGGCAGCCCCAAACCTCAAGTATATATAGGGGAAGGGGAGGGGCTGCGCCCCCACCTAGGGTTCCCTCCCTAGGGGTGGCGGCAGCCCCCAGATCCCATCTGGGAGGCGGCCAAGGGGGAGACAGAGGGGGGCGCACCTAGGGTGGGCCTTAGGGCCCATCTGCACCTAGGGTTTGCCCCCTCTCCTCTTGAGGACGCCTTGGGCCTTTGTGGGAGGCGCCCCAGCCCACATAGGGGCTGGTCCCTTCCCACTATTGGCCCATGTAGGCCTCCGGGGCTGGTGGCCCCACCTGGTGGACCCCTGGACCCCTCTGGTGGTCCCGGTACACTATCGGTGATGCCCGGAACACTTCCGGTGGCCAAAACCATACTTCCTATATATCAATCTTTACCTCCGGACCATTCCGGAACTCCTCGTGACGTCCGGGATCTCATCCGAGACTCCGAACAACATTTGGTAACCGCGTACATACTTTCCCTATAACCCTAGCGTCATCGAACCTTAAGTGTGTAGACCCTACGGGTTCGGAAGTCATGCAGACATGGCCGAGACAACTCTCCGGTCAATAACCAACAGTGGGATCTGGATACCCATGTTGGCTCCCACATGCTCCACGATGATCTCATCGGATGAACCACGATGTCAAGGACTTAATCAATCCCGTATACAATTCCCTTTGTCTAGCGGTATGATACTTGCCCGAGATTCGATCGTCGGTATCCCGATACCTTGTTCAATCTCGTTACCAACAAGTCTCTTTACTCGTTGCGTAACACATCATCCCGTGATCAACTCCTTGGTCACATTGTGCACATTATGATGATGTCCTACCGAGTGGGCCCAGAGATACCTCTCCGTTTACACGGAGTGACAAATCCCAGTCTCGATTCGTGCCAACCCAACAGACACTTCCGGAGATACCCGTAGTGTACCTTTATAGCCACCCAGTTACGTTGTGACGTTTGGCACACCCAAAGCACTCCTACGGTATCCGGGAGTTGCACAATCTCATGGTCTAAGGAAATGATACTTGACATTAGAAAAGCTTTAGCATACGAACTACATGATCTTGTGCTAGGCTTAGGATTGGGTCTTGTCCATCACATCATTCTCCTAATGATGTGATCCCATTATCAACGACATCCAATGTCCATGGTCAGGAAACTGTAACCATCTATTGATCAACGAGCTAGTCAACTAGAGGCTTACTAGGGACATGGTGTTGTCTATGTATCCATACATGTATCTGAGTTTCCTATCAATACAATTCTAGAATGGATAATAAACCATTATCATGAACAAGGAAATATAATAATAACCAATTTATTATTGCCTCTAGGGCATATTTCCAACAGTCTCCCACTTGCACTAGAGTCAATAATCCAGTTCACATCGATATGTGATTAACACTCAAGGTCACATCCCCATGTGACTAACACCCAAAGAGTTCTGGGTTTGATCATGTTATGCTTGTGAGAGAGGTTTCAGTCAACGGGTCTGCAGCATTCAGATCCGTATGTACTTCGCAAATTTCTATGTCATCTTGTAGATGCAACTACTATGCTACATTTGGTGCCATTTCAAATAACTGTTCTACTTGGAGCTATTCTAAATTGTTGCTCCATTATACGTATCCGGTATCTCTACTCAGAGCTATCCGGATAGGTGTTAAGCTTGCATCAACGTAACTCTTTACGTCGAACTCTTTATCACCTCCATAACCGAGAAACATATCCTTATTCCTCTAAGGATAATTTAGACCGCTATCTGGTGATCTACTCCTAGATCACCTTTGTACCCTCTTGCCAAATATGTGGCAAGGCACACATCAGGTGTGGTACTCAGCATGGCATACCGTATGGAGCCTATGACAAAAGCATAGGGGACGACCTTCATCCTTCCTCTTTCTTCTGCCGTGGTCGAGCTTTAAGTCTTAACTTCATACCTTACAACTCAGGCAAGAACTCCTTCTTTGACTGATCCATCTTGAACACCTTCAAGATCATGTCAAGGTATGTGCTCATTTGAAAGTACCATTAAGCGTTTTGATCTATCCTTATAGATCTTGATGCTCAATGTTCAAGTAGCTTAATCCAGGCTTTCCATTGAAAAACACTTTCCAAATAACCCTATATGCTTTCCAGAAATTCTACATCATTTCTGATCAACAATATGTCAACAACATATACTCATCAGAAATTCTATAGTGCTCCCACTCACTTCTTTGGAAATACAAGTTTCTCATAAACTTTGCATACACCCAAAAACTTTGATCATCTCATCAAAGCATACATTCCAACTCCGAGATGCTTACTCCAGTCCTTAGAAGGATTGCTGGAGCTTTGCATACTTGTTAGCATCTTTCAGGATTGACAAAACCTTCCGGTTGTATCACATACAACCTTTCCTCAAGAAAATCGTCGAGGAAACAATGTTTTGACATCCTATCTGCAAGATTTCATAAATAATGCAGTAATCGCTAATATAATTACAACAAACTCTTAGCATCTCTACGAGTGAGAAAGTCTCATCGTAGTCAACTCCTTGAACTTGTCGGAAAACATCTTAACGACAAGTTGTGCTTTCTTAATGGTGATACGTACCATCATTGTCCGTCTTCCTTTTAAAATCCATATGTACCTAACAGCCTTACGACCATCAAGTAGTTCTTCCAAAGTCTACACTTTGTTTTCATATATGGATCCTCTCTCGGATTATATGGCCTCGAGCCATTTTGGAATCCAGGCCCACCATCGCTTCTCCATAGCTCGTAGGTTCATTGTTGTCTAGCAACATGACTTCCAAGACTGGATTACGTACCATTCTGAAATAGTACACATCCTTGTCATCCCGCGAGGTTTGGTAGTGACTTGATCTGAAGTTTCATGATCACTATCATAAGCTTCCACTTCAATTGGTGTAGGTGCCGCAGGAACAACTCTCTGTGCCCTGCCACACACTAGTTGAAGAGATGGTTCAATAACCTCATCAAGTCTCCACCATCCTCCCACTCAATTCTTTCGAGAGAAACTTTTCCTCGGGAAAGGACCCGATTCTAGAAACAATCCCTTATTGCTTTTGGATCTGAGATAGGAGGTACATCCAACTGTTTTGGGTGTCCTATGAAGATGCATTTATCCGCTTTGGGTTCGAGCTTGTCAGCCTGAAACTTTTCACATAAGCGTCGCAGCCCCAAACCTTTTAACAAATGACAGCTTAGGTTTCTCTAAACCATAGTTCATACGGTGTCATCTCATCGGAATTACGTGGTGCCCTATTTAAAGTGAATGTGGTTGTCTCTAATGCCTAACCCATAAACTATCGTGGTAATTCGATAAGAGACATCATGGTATGCATCATATCCAATAGGGTGCAGTTATGATGTTCGGACACACCATCATACTATGGTGTTTCAGGCTGTATTAGTTGTGAAACAATTTCCACAATGTCTTAATTCTGTGCCAAACTCGTAATTCAGATATTCATCTCTATGATCATATCATAGATATTTTATCCTCTTGTCACGACGATCTCTCACCCTCACCCTAAAATTACTTGAACCTTTCAATAATTCAGACTCGTGATTCATCAAGTAAATATACTCAACATCTACTCAAATCATCTGTGAAGTAAGAACATAACGATATCCACTACATGCCTCAGCACTCATTGGACTGCACACATCAAAATGTATTACTTCCAACAAGTTGCTTTCTAGTTCCATTTTACTGAAAACGAGGCTTTCAGTCATCTTGCCCATGTGGTATGATTTGCATGTCTCAAGTGATTCAAAATCAAGTGAGTCCAAACGGTCCATTTGCATGGAGTTTCTTCATGCATATACACCAATAGACATGGTTCGCATGTCTCAAACTTTTCAAAAACGAGTGAGCCCAAAGATCCATCAACATGGAGCTTCTTCATGCGTTTTATACCGATATGACTTATGTGGCAGTGCCACAAGTAGGTGGTACTATCATTACCATCTTATATCTTTTGGCATGAACATGTGTATCACTACGATCGAGATTCAATAAACCATTCATTTTAGGTGCAAGACCATTGAAGGTATTATTCAAATAAATAGAGTAACCATTATTCTCCTTAAATGAATAACCGTATTGCGATAGACATAATCCAATCATGTCTATGCTCAACGCAAACACCAATCTTGATGGTAGAGGGAGCGTGCGATGCTTGATCACATCAAGCTTAGGAAAAACTTCCGACACATATCGCCAGCTCACCTTTAGCTAGTCTCCGTTTACTCTGCAGCCTTTTATTTCGAGTTTACTAACACTTAGCAACCGAACCGGTATCTAATACCATGGTTCTACTAGGAGTACTAGTAAAGTACACATTAACACAATGTATATCCAATATACTTCTATCGACCTTGCCAGCCTTCTCATCTACCAAGTATCTAGGGTAATTCTGCTCCAGTGGCTGTTCCTCTTATTACAGAAGCACTTAGTCTCGGGTTTGGGTTCAACCTTGGGTTTCTTCACTAGAGCAGCAGCTGATTTGCCGTTTCATGAAGTATCCCTTCTTGCCCTTGCCCTTCTTGAAACTAGTGGTTTCACCAACCATCAACAATTGATGCTCCTTCTTGATTTCTACTTTTGTGGTGTCAAACATTGTGAATATCTCAAGGATCATCATATATGTCCCTGATATATTATAGTTCATCACGAAGCTCTAGCAGCTTGGTGGTAATGACTTCGGAGAAACATCACTATCTCATCTGGAAGATCAACTCCCACTCGATTCAAATGATTGTTGTACTCAGACAATCCGAGCACAAGCTCAACAATTGAGCTTTTCTCCCTTAGTTTGCAGGCTAAGAAAATCGTCAGAGGTCTTATACCTCTTGACGTGGGCACGAGCCTGAAATGCCAATTTCAGCCCTCGAAACATCTCATATGTTTCACGACGTTTCAAAACGTCTTCGGTACCTCAACTCTAAACCGTTTAACTGAACTATCATGTAGTTATCAAAATGTGTATGTTAGATGTTCGCAACATCCACAGACGACATTCAAGGCTCAGCACACTGAGCGGTGCATTAAGGACATAAGCCTTCTATGAAGCAATGAGGACAATCCTCAGTTTACGGACCTAGTCCGCATAATTGCTACGATCATCTTTCAACTAAATTTTCTCTAGGAACATATCTAAACAGTAGAACTGAAGCGCGAGCTACGACATAATTTGCGAAGACCTTTTGACTATGTTCAGGATAATTAAGTTCATCTTATGAACTCCCACTCAGATAGACATCCCTCTAGTCATCTAAGTGATTACATGATCTGAGTCAACTAGGCCGTGTCCGATCATCACGTGAGACGGACTAGTCATCATCGGTGAACATCTTCATGTTGATCGTATCTTCTATACGACTCATGTTCGACCTTTCGGTCTTCCGTGTTCCGAGGCCATGTCTGTACATGCTAGGCTCATCAAGTCAACCTAAGTGTTTCGCATGTGTCCCGAGGCCATGTCTGTACATGCTAGGCTCGTCAACACCCGTTGTATTCGAACGTTAGAATCTATGACACCCGATCATCACGTGGTTCTTCAAAACAATGAACCTTCGCAACGGTGCACAGTTAGGGGGAACACCTTTCTTGAAATTTTAGTGAGGGATCATCTTATTTAAGCTACCGTCGTTCTAAGCAAATAAGATGTAAAACATGATAAACATCACATGCAATCAAATAGTGACATGACATGGCCAATATCATTTTGCTCCTCTTGATCTCCATCTTTGGGACTCCATGATCATCGTTGTCACCGGCATGACACCATGATCTCCATCATCATTGTAACACCCCGGATGTAACTTTCCCAATTTGTACTCAAACTCTTGCCATTTCCGGCGTTAAGTTATTTTATTTTCTCAGGTTCGGGTCTTTGTCTCCGTGTGTTGTTATCGTTGTCATGCATCTCATATCATGTCATCCTGTGCATTGCATTTGCATACGTGTTCGTCTCATGCATTCGAGCATTTTCCCCGTTGTCCGTTTTGCATTCCGGCGCTTCGTTCTCCTCCGGTGGTCAATTCTACTTTTCTTTCGTGTGTGGGGATTAAACATTTCCGGATTGGACCGAGACTTGCCAAGCGGCCTTGGTTTACTACCGGTAGACCGCCTGTCAAGTTTCGTATCATTTGGACTTCGTTTGATACTCCAACGGTTAACCGAGGGACCGAAAAGGCCTCATGTGTGTTGCAGCCCAACACCCCTCCATTTTCGCCCAAAACCCACCTAACTCTGCTCCATCATCTAGAGCGTTCGATCACGATCGCGTGGCCGAAAACCGCACCTCATTTGGACTCTCCTAGCTCCCTCTATGCCTATTTATACCTCCCCCATTTCCAAATCCGGATCTCTCCCCGTCCAAACCTAAAAAAAAGATCTCCACCGCCGCCGGACAACGTCCGCGCCGAGCCGGACGTGTCCGGATCCGCCGCCGCCTACCGCCGCCTGCCACGTGGCCATCGCCTGTCCCCGCTGCCACCGCGGCCCGGGAGCCTGAGGCCGGCCCCCGCGGCCCACATCGTCGCCCGCCGCCGCCTCGCACTAGCTCCGCCACTCCGCCCGGCGCCGCCCCTCTCCTCCTTCTGCAGCATCCCGCGCCGCACCGCGCCCCTCGCCAGCGTCTGCCCCTCCGCCGCGCCGGCGCCGTCGCCCGCTCCGCCCCGGCCCACGCGCCTCGCCGGCCGCCGCCTCCATCGCGCCGCCCCGCTCCGGCCGAGTCCCCGGAGAGCACCACCACCAACTCCGGCGAGCTCCAAGCCCCTCCGGCCATCCTCGAAGTCCATGCATGAATAGTACCCGCGAGATCCCGATCTGGATCTAAAATATCTCAGGGTTGACTTTTGCCTGAAATCCTAGCCCAAGTGCTCAT
Organism: Triticum urartu; assembly: GCF_003073215.2. NCBI lineage: Eukaryota > Viridiplantae > Streptophyta > Magnoliopsida > Poales > Poaceae > Triticum > Triticum urartu. The sequence goes on from NC_053026.1 coordinate 59,913,814, forward strand.
GTTCGTAGCTCCATAACTTTGCATCCGTAGCTCCGATTCGTGCATATAGCATATCAAAATGTTCAATCTCAGAGAGTACATCATTTCATTCCATTGAATCATTTTCATTTTAGCTCATCTTGATGCCCGAAATGCTGTTAGAAGAGGGCTACTTGAGATAATTGTCAGATATGCTACTCCATTTAGCTTTTTGTCATTTTTGCCATGATTAATGTGTGCATGTTATGCCCTGATGTTCTACATGTGTTTTGTTAAGGGTTTTGTCATCTCTCCAGAGGTGCAACCCATGTATTTTTAGGATGTGTGTGGTGACTTGTGCAAGCTTGCAAAGAGGTGCACTTGCTAATTCTGTTTTCAGGGACATAATGATTTCACTAAGTCCTGGAGCTGTTTATCTCATGATGCCATATGTTCATGTTGTTTCCTAGTGATCCGTGCCTCTTTTGAGGATGATCAGTAAGGATGTTTTGTTAATATTGTAGTCCTCTATCCATCCATGTCTTTATTTGCAATTATGGAGCACCCTAACTTGAGTCAATCAAGCTCTACTTTTGCTACTTTGTGAATCTGGGCAGATTGTCAACTTGTTTGCAATTTTCCCGATGATGTTGTAGTTGATCCATGCATGCTATGCTTTTGTTCTTGCCATGTCTAGCTTGAATTTTGTGCCTTCTTGATGTGTGTATGCTTGTCTTGCCATGACTTGCACCGTAGTGAGTGCATCGAGCTCATAAACATGCCTACTTGAGTTGTATTTCAGCATGTGTCAGTTTTCACCAAGTCTGAAAACTGATTATCTTTTTGCTATGTTCACATGCTTGCAATTGCATTTTATGATCCTTTTTGGCTCAAGGTCACTAAGGGACTTTTGTTAATCTCTTTGAGTAGCTCCATGCCATGCTTTACTTTGCCATGTTCAGGTCCTGTAGCATGTAGATTTGTTGCTCCGAAGAGTGCTACCTGATCTGAAATTCCAGACAAGTGTTAATTTCACCAAGTCTGAGATCTGTTTGCCATATGCATTTTTGCCATGCTTGTTTGAACCTGTTAATGGATAAATTGGCCGTAGCTCGGTGCTAGACTTTTGTTAAGCATCTTGTGTGCATCCCTTCCATGTATTTTGGTGTCATGTTTGGTTGCTGTAGCATGTTCATCTCATTGCATTTAGTTGGATACTTGCTGTAAATCGCAGACCGGTGTCATATTTGAATCGCTTGCCATTTCCAAACCGTAACTCCGATTTCGGCGTTCTTTATATCGTTTTCAAGCGATTTCATCTCACATTTCCAGTGGCACACTTGGATTCCCAAGATTGAGGCCAGGTTCATGCATTTCCTGTCATATCTTGCATTTTGCATCCCGCATCGCATTCCGCATAGCATATCATCTTTGCATCATCTTGTTTGGTCCTTGCACGTGGTTGATTGTATCCTTGTTGCTTGTTTGTCTTGTTTGGGTAGAGCCGGGAGACGAGTTCGCTAACGAGGAGCCCGTTGAGTTTTCTTTCGAGGATCCAGTCAACTCTGACAACTATGCAGGCAAGATGATCATACCCTCGAAATCACTACTATCTTTGCTAACTAGTTTGCTCGCTATTTTGCTATGCCATTGCTACGATGCCTACCACTTGCTTGCAAGCCTCCCAAATTGCCATGTCAAACCTCTAACCCATCATGTCCTAGCAAACCGTTGATTGGCTATGTTACCGCTTTGCTCAGCCCCTCTTATAGCGCTGCTAGTTGCAGGTGAAGATTGAAGGCCGTTCCTTGTTGGAACATTTATTACTTGTTGGAATATCATTATATTGCTATGTTATCTTAATTCATGTATATACTTGGTAAAGGGTGGAAGGCTCGTCCTCTCGCCTAGTGTTTTGTTCCACTCTTGCCGCCCTCGTTTCCGTCATATCGGTGTTATGTTCCCGGATTTTGCATTCCTTACGCGGTTGGGTCATAATGGGAACCCCTTGACAGTCCGCCTTGAATAAAACTCCTCCAGCAATGCCCAACCTTGGTTTTACCATTTGCCACCTAGCCTTTTCCCTTGGGTTTCGCGGACTCAAGGGTCATCTTATTTTAAACCCCCCCGGGCCAGTGCTCCTCTGAGTGTTGGTCCAACCTAGAGCACCGTGCGGGGCCGTCCCTTGGCAACTTGGGTTACGTTGGCTCCCGTACGCTTAGCTTATCCGGTGTGCCCTGAGAACGAGATATGTGCAGCTCCTATCGGGATTTGTCGGCACAGCGGGCGGTGTTGCTGGACTTGTTTTACCATTGTCGGAGTTGTCTTGAATTACCGAGATACCGAGTCTGATCGGAACGTCTTGGGAGGAGGTCTATTCCTTCGTTGACCGTGAGATCTTGTCATGGGCTAAGTTGGGACTCCCTTGCAGGGATTTGAACTTTCGAAAGCCGTGCCCGCGGTTATGGGCAGATGGGAATTTGTTAACGTCCGGTTGTAGATAACTTGAACCTTAATTAATTAAAATGAATCAACTGAGTGTGTTACCGTGATGGCCTCTTCTCGGCGGAGTCCGGGAAGTGGACACGGTGTTGGTGTAATGTTTGCGCAGGTTGCTTTCTAGATTCTCGCTTGCGCTTTGCCTCCTCTTCTCGCTCTCTTTTGCGAATAAGTTAGCCACCATACTTGCTAGTCGCTTGCTGCAGCTCCACTCATATATTTACCTTGCCTTACCTATAAGCTTAAATAGTCTTGATCGCGAGGTTGCCAGATTGCTGAGTCCCTGTGGCTCACAGATTACTATTACACCAGATGCAGGGCCTGATGATTCCGCTCTAGGAGACGCGTATGAGCTCAAGTGGGAGTTCGACGAGGACTCTCAACGTTACTATGTTCCCTTTCCCGATGATCAGTAGTGGTGCCCAGTTGGGGGTGATTGGGACCGTGTCGCTTGTTGGGTTCTCTTTTATTTTGGCACCGTAGTCGGGCCATGAGTGTTTGGATGATGTAATGTTATTTATGTACTTGATTGACGTGGCGAGTGTAAGCCAACTATGTTATCTCCCCATTATTATTTACATTACATGGGATGTTGTGAATATTGCCTAACTTGCGACATATGCCTTCAATGCGATTATGCCTCTAAGTCGTGCCTCGACACGTGGGAGATATAGTCGCATCGAGGGTGTGACAAGTTGGTATCAGAGCCTTCCCCGACCTTAGGAGCCCCATTGCTTGATCGTTTTTAGCGGCCGAGTTGTGTCTAGAAAAATATTTTGAGTCATTTAGGAATTATATATCGGAGAGTTTAGGAATTCTTTTTACTTCCCAGTCTCCTCATCGCTCTGGTAAGGCATCCTGACGTAGAGTTTTGACTCTTCTCTTCTCAAATTTCACTAAAAAAATTTATGATCATGCGGGTATCTTGGAATCATTCCGATGGTTTTATGATGAGAACATTGTCTTGGTGCCTCCTGTCAGGGGTTTAGTGGAAGTGTCCCGGGGAGTTGAGCTCTGAGGTGTTGTCATCATAATTTTATCGTTGCAGTTCCGGAATACCTGAGTCTAGTACGCCGACATCGAAAATCTCTTTTATGCAGTTCGTTGGTGAGATAACCTCGACGCCACCCAGTACTGGGGCGGGAGTTCGGGAGTATCGCCATAACTTGTATAATGGATGCTTTTCGAAGGTTGAGGTAGATGGTTTCCGAAGGTTTCTTGGTTATGTGTTGAAGGATGGATATAGCTGGATGTAGGAATTGCTAGTTTGAGTGAGATATTATGCTTCCCCTGTATCCCCAACACCTGATTGCATAACCGGAAAGGTTCGGGTGTTTCATAGGTCGGAATTCTAGTAGCTCTAGTTCTTCTTCCACGGATATTGGTTTGGGATTGGGATCTCTTACCGATTATTCGTTTTTGATCCATACCTTGTTGATTTATTTCTCTACCTCAATTCTACGTGGCTTCTCAATTTATGGATATGTGACCATTTCAAGAGGAATGCATTCGTTCATTTTGTTCGGATGTGAAGACTATATGTTGCAATTTTAATTCCGTTGGATTCAGCTTCAATATTTGTCTATCAATGTGCTAATGGTGGTCAACCTCTTCAGGATGGCTCCTCCAACGCGCACGACTCTGAATCCTGATCCGCCACCACCTCCCCCTCCTCCGGAGGCATGGCAAGCTGTGATGGCCGCAACCAATGCAAACACACAGTTGAGCATACAAATTCTTCAAGAGCGCAATCAAGGCAACCAAGGGAATCAAGGCAACAATCAGAATCACTTTGCTTCACTCAACCAGTTCCTTGTTAATGGGCCAAAGACTTTCAGCAATTGTGTTGAGGCAACCGATGCTGATGATTGGCTTGTGGATCTGTGCAAGCATTGGCGCCGTAGTCAGGCCATGAGTGTTTGGATGATGTAATGTTATTTATGTACTTGATTGACGTGGCGAGTGTAAGCCAACTATGTTATCTCCCCATTATTATTTACATTACATGGGATGTTGTGAAGATTGCCTAACTTGCGACATATGCCTTCAATGCGATTATACCTCTAAGTTGTGCCTCGACACGTGGGAGATATAGTCGCATCGAGGGTGTGACAATCATGATCTCCATCATCGTGTCTTCTTGAAGTTGTCTCGTCATCTATTACTTCTACTACTATGGCTAACGCTTTAGCAATATAGTAAAGTAATTACATGACGTTTATGTTGACACGCGGGTCATAAATAAATTAAGACAACTCCTATGGCTCTTGCCGGTTGTCATACTCATCGACATGCAAGTCGTGATTCCTATTACAAGAACATGATCAATCTCATACATCACATATATCATTAATCACATCCTTTTGGCCATATCACATCACAAGGCATATGCTGCAAAAACAAGTTAGACGTCCTCTAATTGTTGTTGCAAGTTTTTACGTGGCTGCTATAGGTTGCTAGCAAGAACGTTTCTTACCTACGCCAAAACCACAACGTGAATTGCCAATTTCTATTTACCCTTCATAAGGACCCAGTTCATCGAATCCGATCCGACTAAAGTGGGAGAGACAAACACCCGCCAGCCACCTTATGCAACTAGTGCATGTCAGTCGGTGGAACCGGTCTCACGTAAGCGTACGTGTAAGGTTGGTCCGGGCCGCCTCATCCCACGATGCCACCGAATCAAGATAAGACTAGTAACAGCAAGATAATTGACAATATCGACGCCCACAACTACTTTGTGTTCTACTCGTGCATAGTAACTATGCATAGACCTAGCTCATGATGCCACTGTAGGGGAACGTAGCAGAAATTCAAAATTTTCTACGCATCACCAAGATCAATCTATGGAGTAATCTAGCAACAAGGGGAAGGAGAGTGCATCTACATACCCTTGTAGATCGTTAAGCAGAAGCGTTCAAGTGAACGGGGTTGATGGAGTCGTACTCGTCGTGATCCAAATCGCCGATGATCCTAGTGCCGAACGGACGGCACCTCCGTGTTCAACACACGTACAGCCCGGTGACGTCTCCTATGCCTTGATCCAGCAAGGGGAGAAGGAGAGGTTGGGGAAGACTCCATCCAGCAGCAGCACGATGGCGTGGTGGTGGTGGAGGAGCGTGGGACTCCAGCAGGGCTTCGCCAAGCACTACGAGAGACGAGGAGGGAGAGGGGTAGGGCTGCGCCAACAGGGAGAGCAAATCACTTGTCTTGGGCAGCCCCAAACCTCATGTATATATAGGGGAAGGGGAGGGGCTGCGCCCCCACCTAGGGTTCCCTCACTAGGGGTGGCGGCAGCCCCCAGATCCCATCTGGGAGGCGGCCAAGGGGGAGAGAGAGGGGGCGCACCTAGGGTGGGCCTTAGGGCCCATCTGCGCCTAGGGTTTGCCCCCTCTCCTCTTGAGGACGCCTTGGGCCTTGGTGGGAGGCGCCCCAGCCCACATAGGGGCTGGTCCCTTCCCACTATTGGCCCATGTAGGCCTCCGGGGCTGGTGGCCCCACCTGGTCGACCCCCGGACCCCTCCGGTGGTCCCGGTACACTACCGGTGATGCCCGGAACACTTCCGATGGCCAAAACCATACTTCCTATATATCAATCTTTACCTCCGGACCATTCCGGAACTCCTCGTGACGTCCGGGATCTCATTCGAGACTCCAAACAACATTCGGTAACCGCGTACATACTTTCCCTATAACCCTAGCGTCATCGGACCTTAAGTGCGTAGACCCTACGGGTCCGGAAGTCATGCAGACATGGCCGAGACAACTCTCCGGTCAATAACCAACAGCGGGATCTGGATACCCATGTTGGCTCCCACATGCTCCACGATGATCTCATCGGATGAACCACGATGTCAAGGACTTAATCAATCCCGTATACAATTCCCTTTATCTAGCGGTATGATACTTGCCCGAGATTCGATCATCGATATCCCGATACCTTGTTCAATCTCGTTACCGGCAAGTCTCTTTACTCGTTCCGTAACACATCATCCCGTGATCAACTCCTTGATCACATTGTGCACATTATGATGATGTCCTACCGAGTGGGCCCAGAGATACCTCTCCGTTTACACGGAGTGACAAATCCCAGTCTCGATTCGTGCCAACCCAACAGACACTTTCGGAGATACCTGTAGTGTACCTTTATAGCCACCCAGTTACGTTGTGACGTTTGGCACACCCAAAGCACTCCTACGGTATCCGGGAGTTGCATAATCTCATGGTCTAAGGAAATGATACTTGACATTAGAAAAGCTTTAGCATACGAACTACATGATCTTGTGCTAGGCTTAGGATTTGGTCTTGTCCATCACATCATTATCCTAATGATGTGATCCCGTTATCAACGACATCCAATGTCCATGGTCAGGAAACCGTAACCATCTATTGATCAACGAGCTAGTCAACTAGAGGCTTACTAGGGACATGGTGTTGTCTATCTATCCACACATGTATCTGAGTTTCCTATCAATACAATTCTAGCATGGATAATAAACCATTATCATGAACAAGGATATATAATAATAACCAATTTATTATTGCCTCTAGGGCATATTTCCAACATGGCGGTGGGTGAGGAAGGGAATGGCGAGTGGGGGAGAAGGGGAATCAGAAGAGTGTGGGTTTGGAATCAGAAGAGTTGTGAATTTGAGAAATATTTGTATTGAAGTTTGTGATTCCCGTAGCATGCACGTATGGTGAACCGTTATGTGATGAAGTCGGAGCCTGATTTATTAATTGATTGTCTTCCTTATGAGTGGCGGTCAGGGACGAGCGATTGTCTTTTCCTACCAATCTATCCCCCTAGGAGCATGCGAGTAATACTTTGTTCCGATAACTAATAGATTTTTCTAATAAGTATGTGAGTTCTTTATGACTAATGTTGAGTCCATGGATTATACGCACTCTCACCCTTCCACCATTGCTAGCCTATCTAGTATCGCGCAACTTTCGTCGGTACCTTAAACCCACCATATACCTTCCTCAAAACAGCCACCATACCTACATATTATGGCATTTCCATAGCCATTCCGAGATATATTGCCATGCAACTTTCCACCGTTCCGTTGTTATGACACGCTTCATCATTGTCATATTGCTTGCATGATCATGTAGTTGACATCGTATTTGTGGCAAAGCCACCGTTCGTAATTCTTCATACATGTCACTCATGCATCATTGCACATCCCGGTACACCGCCGGAGGCATTCACATAGAGTCATATTTTGTTCTAAGTATTGAGTTGTAATTCTTGAGTTGTAAGTAAATAAAGTGTGATGATCATCATTATTAGAGCATTGTCCCTAGTGAGGAAAGGATGATGGAGACTATGATTCCCCCACAAGTCGGGATGAGACTCTGGACGAAAAAAATAGAGAAAAGAGGCCAAAAAGAAAAGAAAGAAAGAAGGCCCAAATAAAAAATGAATGGGAGAAAAAGAGAGAAAGGACAAAGCTACTATCCTTTTTCCACACTTGTGCTTCAAAGTAGCACCATGATCTTCATGATAGAGAGTATCCTATGATATCACTTTCATATACTAAGGGGAATTTTTCATTATAGAACTTGGCTTGTATATTCCAATGATGGGCTTCCTCAAAATGCCCTAGGTCTTCGTGAGCAAGCAAGTTGGATGCACACCCACTTAGTTTCTTTTTGAGATTTCATATACTTATAGCTCTAGTGCATCCGTTGCATGGAAATCCCTACTCACTCACATTGATATCTATTGATGGGCATCTCCATAGCCCATTGATACGCCTAGTTGATGTCAGACTATCTTCTCCTTTTTGTCTCCTCCACAACCACCATTCTATTCCACCTAAAGTGCTATGTCCACACTACAAAAAAAAAATACACTTTCGTGATGATACGTGTTTGTCACAGTAGGTCGCGTTTTTTGTCATGCATGTACATCCATGACAAATTTATGACAGAATCAAGATAGTCATACATGTGCTGTCGTAGAAGTGTTCCATGACATTACCAAAATTATCATCATGGAAGTGTCCACTTCCATGACGATAAATCGTGCGTCACAGAAGTGCTTTCGTCAAGGGTGACCGACACGTGGCATCCACCGTAACGGAACGCCGTTAAGCTATTGGGTCGGGTTTTGGATTCGATAACCCGTTAGCAGCTCTGATCAAAGGGGATTTTCCACGTGTAAAATCATCATTGGCTAGAGGAAACACGTGTCAGCTCATCGCTGGTACAGATGTCATCCATTCATTGGACAGGAGGCGCCTATGATAGGTCGACACGTGGCACGGCCCAACAGTGGCCCATCTCGGTGAAAAAGGCCGGCCCAGTAAAAATTAGCAGGCTGGCCCATATAAGGCCTACTTGTGTCAGGTCCATTAAAGCCCACAGCCCATACGAGATGTGCCAATTCGGCCCGTTAAAGATTTAACACCATTGCAGCCCATCGTCAGTTCGAGCCCGTTAACAGCCCGCTATATATTTGGGCTCAATATCGGCCTGATGAGATTTGGTCCTGTTAACGACCCATTTAATGGATGGGACAATTTTCAGGATGTACATCTTTCGGCCTTTTAGCGACCCATTTAAATGTTGGGCTAATTTCCGGCCCGGTGTGTCTTTCAGCCTGTTGACGGCACATAAATCTGATGGGCCGTTTGTAATCGGACCTGAGTTTTGGCCTTTTAGCGGCCCATTTAAGTGTTGGGCCAATTTCTGGCCCGGTGTCACTTACAGCCTGTTGACGGCCCATAAATCAGTTGGGCCAATTGTAGTCGGACCTGAGTTTTGGCCTTTTAGCGACCCATTTAAGTGTTGGGCCAATTCCGGGCCCTGTGTGCCTTTCGGCCTGTTAACGGACCATAAATGAGTTGGGCCATTTGTAGTGGGACCTTAGTTTTGGCCTCTTAACGGCCCATGCCCTTCATGGTCCAATACCAGCCCGGTTTCTCTTTCGGCCTGCTAAAGGGCCACAACACAGTTGGGCCGTTCATAATACGACCTGACTTTCGGCCTCTTAGCGGCCCATGCTCTTCATGGTCCAATACAAGCCCGCTGTCTCTTTCGGCCTGCTAAAGGCCTAAAGTATAGTTGGGCCATATGTAGCCCAAACTTAGTAACGGCCTGTTAACGGCCCGTGAAATAAATTGGGTACACCTGTTTCCCGCTTCGATGTCGGCCTGTTAACGACCCGGGAGGTAAGAGGGCCGACCATTAACTTTCGGCCTAGTAATGGCCCATTAACTTAATGGGCCCACTAAAGTTCGTTCATGTCTTTAAGCCAAATTAGATAATTTGAGCCCATTACGACGAGCAAAGGTACGTCATACAAGGAATAACGTTGCAAATCCAGAATATATTACAGGAAATTACATCCACTGGGCAATCAAAGATTGATGCCAGTGCAAATAAATGAGCAGAACCTAACCATCTACAACGTCACAATCTACAACCTCAGCACAGATGACGACTGAGGGATCCTGGATTAGGGGGTCTCCGGACAGCCGGACTATCTCCATTAGCCGGACTGTTAGACTATGAAGATACAAGATTGAAGACTTCGTCTCGTGTCCGGATGGGACTCTAATTGGCATGGAAGGCAAGCTAGGCAATACGGATATGGATATCTCCTCCTTTGTAACCGACCTGTGTAACCCTAAACCTCTCCGGTGTCTAATAAACCGAAGGGTTTTAGTCCGTAGGACAACAACCACAACATACAATCATACCATAGGCCAGCTTCTAGGGTTTAGCCTCTCTGATCTCGTGGTAGATCTACTCTTGTACTACCCATATCATCAATATTAATCAAGCAGGACGTAGGGTTTTACCTCCATCAAGAGGGCGCGAACCTGGGTAAAACATCGTGTCCCCTGCCTCCTTTTACCATCCTGCCTAGACGCACAGTTCGGGACCCCCTACCCGAGATCCGCCGGTTTTGACACCGACATTGGTGCTTTCATTGAGAGTTCCTCTATGTCGTCACCTTTAGGCCCGATGGCTCCTCCGATCATCAACAATGATGCGGTCCAGGGTGAGACCTTTCTCCCTGGACAGATCTTCGTGTTCGGCGGCTTTGCACTGCGGGCTAATCACTTGGCCATATGGAGCAGATTGAAATCTACGCCCCTGGCCATTAGGTCAGATTTGGAAGTTTGAACTACACGGCCGACATCCGCGGAGACTTGATCTTCGACGGATTCGAGCCATAGCCGGGCGCGCCGCACTGTCACGACGGGTATGACCTAGCTCTACCGTCGAACAGTACCCCAGAGGCCGCGCCCGCATCGGCTCCGACCCTTAGCTCGGAGCCAACTGCGCCAATCGAGGACGGGTGGCTAGGCACCGCCTCAGGGGCTGCAGTCTCAACGGCGATCGAGCCAAACACCAGCCTAATCCTCTGCGAAGCCCATGACTCCAAGGTGCTGGACTCTTTTCCGGACTCCGAACCGTCCGCGCCCCTGCCAATCGAATCCGATTGGGCGCCGATCATGGAATTCATCGCTGCAGATATCTTTCAGCACTCGCCCTTCGGCGACATTCTGGATTCACTAAGGTCTCTCCCTTTGTCAAGAGAACCCTGGCCGGACTATGGCCAACAGGATTGGGATGCGGACGACGAAGGAATTCGAGGCCCACCCACCACCCACTTGGTAGACACTGTCGACGACTCAACCGACATGCTCGACTTCGACTCCGAAGACATCGACGGTATGTACGACGATGCGGGAGGCGAAGAGGAACCACCGCCCACAGGGCGCTGGACGTCCACCTCATCATATGACGTATACATGGTGGAAACACCAAAAGAAGACAACGATGAGGAACGGAAGGACGCAACGAAGGCTTGTCCCCTCGAGAAGCAGTCAAAGCGGCAGCGTAAGCGCTGCCCCAAATCCCGCCTCGGCAGAAATAACGATCATACAGACCCAGCATTGGAACAGGGCGAACCACTGCCGGACCACGGCAATACGGAGAATCAAACCAAACAAACCAATTCTGTCAAAGATAATAGTCCGGATGACATAACGCCGGATAGGCACCCGGAGCAGCAGAATGCCCGTCAAAGGCTTGTTGCCACCGCGGGGAGTCTGAAAAAGCAGAAGCAAAGGCTCAAGGCTGCGCAGGATACACTCCAAATCAGATGGAGTAAAGTACTCAACACAGCAGCGAAGTATGGTGGTAATCGCCCCACCAAGAGCTACCCAAAGCGGAAATTGCTACCCGAATTCGATGAGGAGGCCCTAGATCCCCCACAGCCAAAAATCAAAACAGCCACCTGGCCGGATAGACGACCTCACGGCCAACATGGAGCGGCAAACAACGCCACTCACAAGCCAATATGCGATCCACACGAGGGCTCGCACCGAAAGGACGGCGCAACCCGATCCATCTATGGACCACGCAAGCGCGCCCCAGCATATGATGTAACACAACAAACGTCAGAACAACACGGTACACCCAGATACAGGGGTGTCGCACACCCCCTATGTTTCACCGATGAGGTGCTGGACCATGAATTTCCAGAGGGATTCAAACTCGTAAACATAGAGGCATACGACGGAACAACAGACCCTGGGGTCTGGATTGAGGACTATATCCTCCATATCCATACAGCTCGAGGAGATGATCTCCACGCCATCAAGTACTTACCCCTCAAGCTCAAAGGGCTAGCTCGGCACTGGCTTAAAAGCCTCCCCGAAAACTCCATTGGAAGCTGGGAAGAGCTCGAAGACGCTTTTCGGGCAAGTTTTCAAGGGACTTATGTCCGACCCCCGGATGCGGACGATTTGAGTCATATAACTCAACAGCCCGGAGAGTCAGCCCGAAAGCTTTGGAACAGGTTTCTTACTAAGAAGAACCAAATAGTTGACTGCCCGGACGCCGAAGCATTGGCAGCTTTTAAGCATAGCGTCCGTAACAAATGGCTTGCCAGATACCTCGGCCAAGAAAAGCCGAGAACAATGGCAGCATTAACAAGCCTCATCACCTGCTTTTGCATGGGTGAGGACAGCTGGCTAGCCAGATGCAGCACCAGCAACCCAAGCACATCCAATGTTAGAGATGAAAATGCGAAATCACGATGCAGCAAAAATAATAAGCATCGGAATAAAGAAGACAGCCCGAAGAGCACGGCGGTACACGCCATATTCCGAAGCTCTCGGCCAGGCCAGCAAAAGCCGCCCTCTAAAGGCGCCAGAGATGAACTGTCCAGCCTGAACAAAATTCTGGACCAAGTATGTCAGATCCATAGCACCCCTGGTAAACCCGCTAATCATACCCACAGAGAATGTTGGGTCTTCAAGCAGTCCGGCAAGCTTAGCGCCGTACACAAGGGGGAGGATACACCAAGCGAAGATGAGGATGAGCCTCTCAAGCAAGACACTGGGGAACAAAAGAAGTTTCCAGCAGAAGTCAAAACAATCAACGTATTACACGTGATCAAGGGAAGCATAGCGGCCCTCCCAGATAAATATGCCCAAGGGCCTATCACCGCGAAACCCTGCCACTGGTCGTCTCAACCGATCACTTTCGACCATTGTGATTACTCAGCAAGTATCCGGCGGGCAGGATGGGCTCCCCTGGTATTAGACTAAATAATTGATGGATACCACTTCGCACGAGTCCTGATGGACGGTGGCAGCAGTTTAAACCTGATATACCAGGATACAATCCGCGAAATGGGGATAGACCGAATGAAAATTTGCCATAGCAACACTACCTTTAAAGGAGTAACGCCAGGCCCAGGGGCTCACTGCACGGGCTCCCTGCTACTAAAGGTTATATTCGGCTTCCCCGATAACTCCCGTAGCGAACATTTAACCTTCCACATTGCTCCATTCCAATGCGGTTATCAAGCACTACTTGGGCGCGAAGCTTTTGCTCGCTTTAATGCAATACCGCATTACGCTTCCCTCCCGCTCAAGATGCCCGGTCCACGTGGCATCATTACAGTGAACGGAAGTATTAAGAGATCTTTGCGCGCCAAAGGGAATGCGACTGCCTTGGCAGCCGCACACTAAAAACGGCCTCACCAACTAAAGCATTTGATAGGTCGTCAAGACCACGGACACAGTTAGACAAGTCCGACGCTCCTATATGTAATTTGTACCGGATTGATGGCCACACCCCTATTAAAAATACAAGGGGCTCAGCGCGCGCAGACAAGTGGCAATTTCTACTCATTTCTAGTTATACATGGTTTCTTTAAACCACCTTTTTGCACGACAACTTTTTCACCTAAGTTCCTCTCTTTTACAGATTAAGACCCTGCGTAAACCTTTTTTACTGTCTCTTGTTGATACACATCCACCGAATTCTCAGCACAATTGAGAAGGATGCTGACGTCTTGGCATGTGGCCACGTCAGAATAATGCACGTACCTGGACACAAGGGGTTTTTTACAAAGGGCACTATTTAGGCCCGGTTTATACCGTAAAGACCGAATACCTTAGGGAGTGTTCGGCGTCGCGAGTTTGGCCTTATATGCATCAGCTCCGAATCATTGTCTTTGGTCAAATGTTGGGTTTGCCCGGCTCTTGTGTTTGGGTGCCTTACGTTCCGCTTTATCAGCTAAGGCAGCACCAGGAGAACTACTGCGATTGTGCCCTGGTTCATCCGGACGAGCACTTCAGTAGAGAAAGCCGAAAACTGACTGTCGTGATATAGCGTGAGACTAGTCAACCACTCGATGATCTATCGGAATGTTAGAATTCCTCTGCCTTAACGAAGGGCCGTTTCCTAGCAAGGCATGTATGCACCCCGAAGATCGGGAGAGTGTGGAGCCACCAGGGGCTATCTAGTAGCCCCACTGTCAAACTGCTATGGCTAAGTGAAAGTGTTAAAGCATTATAGTCTAGTTGCCTCGTTCGCTGCGCTATCACCTCCTTAATAGGACCAAGACGTTGGGTTAAGTGTGAACACGCGTTTTTTGCGAGCACCTCCACATTATATGGGTGGGGGCTGAAGCCGACGACTGCAATCTTTTAGGTTATACACATGTATACATAAACGGCCGCACAGGAGGCATCATATTACTTTCAGGCAAAAGTATAAACACAGCCTTATAAAATTTCATAAAAACATTGTGTTTACAATGAGAATACATATCACTCAAACATAATATTCTTCGAGCACTGGGCCTCTATCAAATGAGCACCCTCGAGAACCTCCTCGGAATAGTGCTCGGCAGCCACTCGGCCTATGGCCGAACCTTGCGTCGCAACAGTGGTAGCGTCCATCTCCGCCCAGTATGCTTTAACACGGGCAAGGGCCATCCGCGAGCCTTCTATGCACGCCGACCGCTTCATCGCATTAATGCGCAGCACCGCACCAAGGAACTGCTGCACTAAGCTGAAATAGCTGTTCGGCTTTGGCTTTTCCGGCCATAGCTGATCCACGACAGACCTCGTGGTGAGTCCGGACAACCTATTTAGTTCGGCCCATTCGGCTTGCAGATCAGTCAATGGAAGCGGACGCTCTGGAACGTTGAATTGCGACCAGAACAGCTTGTCCACTTCACGATCTGTTTGACCTTGGAAGTATTTGGCCGCATCGGCAGCGCTCGCCGCCAAGTCCATATATGCATCTGCCGAACTCCATAGCTGATCCAGAGGGGCATACCGTGGATCTCCGAATTTCCTCTGTAGCATGAAGGGCTTCCCAGCCGCAATATCCCCAGCTTCCCGCAGCTCCTCCTTCTTCGCTCTCATAGCAGAGCGGGTGTCTTTGTCCGCCATCGTGACCTTCTCAAGGTCCGTTGCCTTCGTCGGTTTTCTATTTCAAGGAGCCGGCAACGGTCGGCACTGTCTTTTAATTCTACAGCCATCTTGGCCATCTTCTCCTTGCTCTCGCAATGTGCGGACTTCTCGGCTTTCAACTCTTCGGCCGCCATCAAAACAGCCGCATTACTAATCCTTGCTTGTTCCTTGGCTCGGGCAAGTTCTGCCCGCAAGGTTTCCACGGTGGCAGCTCCATCTGCAGTCACAACATATTAAAGATACTGGCATCATGCTGCTCTTACTATGTGGCGTTCACCAGAAAATAACACTTACCCTGCGCCTCGTCAAGCCTCTTGTTAACAAGATCGATGTCGGCGTCTACCGCATCCAGTTGCCATTTTAATTCGGCAAACTCACTAGTCCGGCTAGCCACCGGAGCTTCCATTACCTGCACATAACAGCGGTCTGGTTATTGCGTGGGACTATGATCCTCTGTTCGCCGCCGTTCTCGACGACAACTAGAGTCTCAGGGGCTACTATCTACACAGGGCACACCTAACATGTGCGGTACAATCACATATTATCTCATGTACCTCAAATCCTGTCAGTAGACTCATAAAGGCTTCATGTAATCCGCTTTCGGCGGACGAAATTCTCTCCATCACCATACCCATCAGCGTACGGTATTCTTCTGAGATGGCCGCTCGCCCCACTAGCTCCCTCAGAACATTCGACCGCATACCAGACAGTGCTGGAGTCTTTTGTTTGCTCTCTTCGAGAGCCGGACGCTGGGGACTTTGGGGGTCCATGGGATTATCTTCTGGCCTCACCGGATCCGGGGAGGCCCTCCATGACGACACTTCGGGGTCGCCCGCTTCTTGAGCGGAGGAGTCCGGTGGAGGCGTTTCGCTCTCCATCATTTCCATAATGTTAAGAAGATCCCCCGAAGACGAGCTCAGCTGAGAGGGGCTAAGGCTCGAACTGCAAGATATATGCGGCGGTTATTTTCTCAGAAGAAAGATGGTATACCTTCACAATTAAAGTATTTTCTGGATCACTTACGACTCGTTGGAGGGCTTATCCCCCTGCGGATTTTGTGCGGCAAGAGCACCCCCCGAGGCAGGACCCTCTGTTGGAGACTTCTTCTCCTGTTTGGAGGCCTCGGCTTCCGGATCCTCGGAAGCAGTCCTCTTCCTCCCCGGTTATCCTCCATTTTGGAGGAGCTCATTCCCTCGGTTGGAACTGGCAGCGATGGGGGCCCGCTTCCACCCATATTATCCCCCCCCCCTGTATCTTCCTTTGAGGGCTCCGGGTAAGGTGTGAGCTCGAGCATCTTTTCCAAAACCGGATTTTCCAAACCCTCAGGGAGGGGGGCCAAACACCGAATCATATTCGCCTTTGTTAGCCAGTCCTGGTCAAAGAGCGATCTCTCATAAATAACTTCATGAATAAAAGACGGTGTGTTCGGCTGGAGGATTTCTTACTTGTTCGGTGGCGCGGTTACTGCTTAGGCCCACGTCCTCGGTAGTATCCGGACACTCTATTTGAGGTCCGAAGAATGACTTGTACATCTCCTCGTGCGTCAGGCCGAGGAAACTTTGAATGGCACGCAGTCCTTCTGGGTTGAACTCCCATAAGCGAAGGGGCCGGCGTTTGGAAGGCTGGACTCGACGAACCAGCATAACTTGCATTACCACAACCAAATTAAAATCTCCCTCGAAGAGATGTTGAATGCGGCTTTGCACTATAGGCATGTCCTTGGCTGGACCCCAGCTCAGACCTCTGCTAATCCATGACATCAGTTGTGGTGGGGGGCCCGAGTGGAAAGTGGGGGCAGCCGCCCACTTGGCACTTCTGGGAGCCGTGGCGTAAAACCACTCCCGTTGCCATAATTCGGACACCTCTGGAAAGGAACCTTTCGGCCACGGAGCTCCTGCCATCTTGCCTATTGATGTGCCTCCGCACGCTGCATGTTGCCCCTCGATCATCTTCGGCTTCACTTCAAAGGTCTTGAGCCACAGGCCGAAGTGAGGGGTAATGCGGAGGAAGACCTCGCACACGACAATAAAAGTAAAGCTGTGGAGAAAGGAGTCCGGAGCTAGATCGTGGAAATCTAGACCGTAATAGAACATCAAACCCCTGACGAAGGGATCCAGAGTGAGGCCTAGACCTCGGAGGAAGTGAGAGACGAACATGACGTTCTCGTTGGGTTCGGGAGTGGGGACAACCTGCCCTCGAGCAGGCAGCCGATGCGAAACCTCGGCCGTCAGGTATCTGGCCTCCCTCAACTTCTTGATATCCTCTTCCGTGACGGAGGAGGGCATCCACCGGCCTTAAGGGCTGGATCCGGACATGATTGAAGATGTGGAGCACCTGACCTGGGCTTTGGGTGTTAGAACTCGAGGCGGGGGAGGGGTTCGATTCAGCACGAGAGGGAAAAAGTGAAAACCTTGTCCCTTTATAAAGAGGGTGAATATCAAGCATCCTCTTCATAGCCGTTTGGGACTTGCCTATAATCTAGGAGTCCTAGACACAGTTGGGTTACGCACGACTGAAGTAATGAGGATACCGTAATTGGGGGAACACGATCTCTGCTTTGACAAGATGTGTCAAGAAACCGCCTCGCGTTATGTGTGGAGCTGGTTGATGAAAAACGGTTCATATAATCACCGGGCCATGACATAACGTCATGCTGCCAAAACAAGTCAGCAAATTAGATTTGCGAAAATATTATTCTCTGTAAGGCGGTATGTGGAACTTATTTTGTAGGGTCGGACACTATCCTCGTATTCAAATTCTTCCGTGATGTATTCGGAGAAGGAAACCACCTTGCAATGCCGAAGACAATACTGCGTGCCGGGCTCATCGTCGTTGAATCCTGGTTCAGGGGTTACTGAGGGAGTCCTGGATTAGGGGGTCTCCGGACAGCCGGACTATCTCCATTGGCCGGACTGTTAGACTATGAAGATACAAGATTGAAGACTTCGTCTCATGTCCGGATGGGACTCTACTTGGCGTGGAAGGCAAGCTAGGCAATACGGATATGGATATATCCTCCTTTGTAACCGACCTTGTGTAACCCTAACCCTCTCCGTGTCTATATAAACCAAAGGGTTTTAGTCCGTAGGACAACAACCACAACATACAATCATACCATAGGCTAGCTTCTAGAGTTTAGCCTCTCTGATCTCGTGGTAGATCTACTCTTGTACTACCCATATCATCAATATTAATCAAGCAGGACGTAGGGTTTTACCTCCATCAAGAGGGCCCGAACCTGGGTAAAACATCGTGTCCCCTGCCTCCTGTTACCATCCCGCCTAGACGCACAATTCGGGACCCCCTACCCGAGATCCGCCGGTTTTGACACCGGCAACGCCCATAAGCATGTGGGCAAGTTCTTGCTGCTTTGCCATGCTGTCTCTGAAAACATTGATCAGTTGTTGTGTTGCATGACTCTGCACCTCTGATTCATCCACCATTTCCATCATTGCTTCAGCCATTAATTGGTTCACAAACATACATTTATTCCGTTGCATTCGAGACAGAGGATACTGTATAGATTCAGATGGCGATTTTGGTAGGCTTGTATTATTGATAGTGGAGAGTGTATTGACCACTACATCATAACATAAATTAGGACGGGAACCAAATAGATTAATCATGAGTTATTGCGATATTACCTGGCCTAGATATACTAGAAAGAAACAATGGGGTTGCCTTGCTATTTTTAGAGTTTGTCTTCTTATCTTCAGCAGCCTGCACAAAATTAACACACTAGCATTGCTATCATTGGCCAAGTCAGATAATAGGAAAGCAACATTGACACAACGAACGTTTGGGCAACTAGCCTACACCAAATTAACACAATATGGCACAGCTATCATCAGCCAGGTAAGGTAATACGAAAGCAACATTGACACAATGAATGAATGGGCAACCAGAGAAGCACTACAATTCAGTAATGTGCGTGATATGAGATAGCACATTCATGCAGCTCATTACGCAAAACTACCAGGCAGTTTTCCTTACAAAAATCAACATTGACGCCTTTAACATTTTACTACAACTAATTTTAGATCAGATAAAGGTTAGATTCACGCTGATTAACAAAATACATGCTGATGTAAAAATATAGTGATATACAACAGGTACTTACATCAGCACTGGAGCACAGAGAATTCCCGCAAGATATTTTCCTTGAATACGATCCCAATGGAGGAAGTCTTGTATCGTTTAACCTTATTTTCTAAAAGAGACACGGGTAAGAAACATGTAGAAAGTATGATCAGAATGCTATAAAATTTCATGATCCAAGGATACGCACACGCTTCTTAGAATGGAGTTGACATTCTTTTGCAGGACTGTTGCGGACTAGTTCTTTGGCCACTGGAATCTGCTTATTATCAGTGGGAGTTGGGTTTCTCTGTGTTGGAGCAGTATCTATGAAAAATGGAGTTGGTTTATTATCTCCTGGCGTTTGGATCCTTTGCAAAGACCTGGTTTGTAACCCTTCAGATTCTAACATAGCCGTCTTCCCCTTGCATGCCTTATATAGAAGAATGGTGATTCAGTTATAAAACATGCTACAACAGAGATGGAATAGGTACTGAAGAATAGAAAGGCATGACATATTGACATGTATTAACTCCATCCGGAAATAAATGGATGGGTCTAGGCGTATTTCAGTTCTAGATACATCCAGTTTTATCCATTTCTGCGACATTTAATCCGGACGGAGGGAGTATGATGTAAGAGGTAGGGATACGACAGGACAACACAGTAAAAAAACACTGAAAACCCCACTGCAGAACCAAAGTATTCAAACCCACTTATATGAGATAGTACACTCATGCAGCTCAGGATGCAAAACTACCAGGCAGTTTTCCTTGCAAAAATCAACATTGTGGCCTTTAATCATACATTTTGCTACAACTAAATTTAGATCAGATAAAGGTTGGATTCACGCCGATTAATAAAATACATGTTGATGTAAAAATATAGTGATATACAACAGGTACTTACATCTACATTGGAGCACAGAGAATTCCTGCAAGAATCTTTCCTCATAAACGATACCATTGCAGAAAATCTTCTATCTGTTAAGCTTATTTTCTAAAAGAGAGATGGGTTAGAAACATGTAGAAAATATGATCAGCATGCTATAAAATTTCATGATGCAAGGATACACACACGCTTCTTAGAATTGAGTTGACATATTTTTGCTGGACTGGAGCGGACTAGTTCTTTGGCCACTGGAATCTTCTTATTATCAGTAGGAGTTGGGTTTCTCTGTGCTGGAGCAGTATCTATAAAAACTGGAGTTGGTTTATTATCTCCTGGCATTTGGATGTTTTGCAAAGGCCTTGTTTGTAACCCTTCAGATTCTAACATAGTCGTCTTCCCCTTGCATGCCTTGTACAGAAGAATGGTGCTTTAATTATAAAACATGCGGCAGCAGAGAGATGGAATAGGTACTGAAGAATAGAAAGGCATGACATATTGATATGTATTCCCTCCATCCAGAAAAAATGGATGGGTCTAGGCGTATTTCAGTTCTAGATAAATCATTTTTCATCCATTTCGGCAACATATAATCCGGACGAAGGGAGTATGGTGTAAGAGCTAGGGATACGACAGGACAACACAGCAAAAAAACACTAGTTGAATGTAAAACTGTATGCTAGTGGAATACGTACAGAAATAACTAAGGCAACATACACGTGTATGATTGGGAAAATAAGATGGCATTGCAACAGAGCACTAGAACAGCACTTCAATGTAAAAAAACATGGTATGGTAGACAGATGAAGTACATACTGATGAATAACAATGCATAAGATATTCAGAAGCATGATGTCCAAATTAAGCAGATGTCATTGCGATATAGTAGAATGATAGTACTTGAATTTGAAAACATGTTATCATGAATGGAATAGGTACTGAAAAACAGGAAGGCATGGCATATTTACATGCATGATCAGCATGCTAAGCACATGGCAATTCAACAGAGTAGATACACTCTAGGACATTATATGCATGTTGTACCCATATCACAGGCCAAGTTAGATCAAGGACCTTGTGGGGTGAAGAGGATTCATCATCTTTCTGCAAGTCTTCTGAAGAACTGCCTTTACATGTTCCATCATATTGGATATCATTGACATCAAGTTTATTGGCCTTTACATTGCTCTGTGAGGTTCTTGTGGATATATCAGTGTGTTCAATTATATCTGACATGCATGGAAGACAACTAGTAGTTAGATTTATGTAATGAGTGCCTATAGGAGACGACATAAATAGTAGGACTGGGGTTAACTGGCAGCCACAGATCTCATAAACTAAAGGGAGAACACAGATGAAAGCTACAGAATATGTATCGTTTGTACTCGAGATTAACTAGATGGCACACAAAAGTATTAAAGAACAACATAGGAAATACTAGAAGTGGTATAATACTATAATCACCAGCCTGTGGGATAGCATTGGCTGATGGATGACAACTATGGAACAGTGTTACCTAAAGAACAAGTATGTTAGCTGAACTATGGAACAGCGTTAACTCCTGAACAAGACCCGTAAGAGATCAGCATGAATATATGAAATGTGATGATCTATTTTCCATGCTTAGATGAATAACAAAGCCATAAATGTTGCACACAAGTAAGATGAGGGTACAACCTATCTGGCTGCCATCCATAGGAGTGAGCATCATGTGCTGACTTGTTGATGGCCCTGCAGCTGTTGTGGCTGTGCATGTCGGGCACGCGCATTCGATGCAGGGAACTATTGAGTGGGGACTATAGCTCCCTTCTGGTGTATGCTTCCCTTGTTGGAGCAGCTGCGGTGAGTCGGAAGACGGTGTGTATGAAGATGCAGATAACGCATAATGTTAAGAACGACATATCTCTTTGATCTAAATAAATACACTAAGAGATCAACAGCAAGGTACGAGAGTGGTCACACGTCTGTTAACTGAAGACTAAATTGGGGTCACACGATTTTATTTTATTTTGGTACTGTCCTATCTACGCTGGATGGCTGGCCGTCTTGTGCCTCCCGGCTGACACTGTTAGGAATCTTCCCCGAAGAACCAGCGACCAACGGCAGAGCAGCCTGCCTCCATCGTCCGTGGCCCCGGCCAAAACCCCGCTCCCCGCCCCACCGCACTGCCGTGGTTGCGCCGCCCCCGGGCCAACCCACAAAGACTCCCCGTCATCCAGATCCGGCGGCGGCAGTACCTTCAACCCACGCAACTCTAAAAGATAGCCATCTAAGTGCTGCTTCCGTGGTGAACTTGCGGCCCCACACCCTTACGTTAGACACCAGCCAACCGGCAACCTTGGAGCTCCGCCGCCTCGAGAGGTGCTTCTTCCCGTTGCAAATCGATTGGCCCAGAATAAAAATTCATACAACTGACGCCCAAATAAAGTGATTTGAGATGAGGGTGCGACCTATCTGGTAGCATGGTGAAGTAGGCAGGTCCAGCTGCCGAGTAGGTGAGGCCGGCGCGGTTGCGGTGGCGACCGACGGCAGGGAAAGAGAGGTGTCGTGACGGTTGACGGCTACGCCAAAGCAGCGCCAGGACTCTGGACGGATCCGAAGTTGGAGCCGCTCCGGCGCCGTGAACAACGGTGGGGGTGAATCGGCTCCGGTACGGTTCACGCGGCCGTCGTCGAGGCAGCACCAGCAGCACGGAGTAAGAGGCACACGGCCCAGTGCACGACGGCAAATGGACAGCGTCTCCGGCATTAGGGAGGAGGGCGGCTGTGAAATTGGTGCGGTGGGGGCGCCATGGAGGTGGGGCTGAGGTTTCGCGGCTCGGGATAAGGGAGATTCCCGGAGAAGGTGATTTGGCGCCCACGAGGTATGAATGGGGGCGGGCGGGGGAAATTGCGAGGGGGATTGGGAGGGGAGTGGAACCATGTCTTACGGACGCATTTGTCTGAAATGTGAGGGGGAGTTACAGTTCTACCCTTGCCTATAGGCTTCTCGGCTTGGGTCTAAGGCGGAGGATAGGGCGTGTTTTGAACTATAGTGGGCGCGAGCGATTTCGGGCGAGGAGAGCGTGTTTTGAAATAGTGGGCGCGAGCTATTTCGGGCGAGGAGAGCGTGTTTTGCCGACCATGGTTTATGAATTATTCGGCACATGTCATTTCGGCCGAGGAGAAGGCGCGCTTGGATGAAGTTACGAACCTACCCTCGATGTACAACGGGCCAATTGATGCGTGTCCCACATAGGACGGTAATTTCGCGTCTCCCATTTATTTGCTCGGGCGAATTCCACCGAGCAGAGAGGATGTTTAACGGTTCGTTCAAATTTTGGGAGAACGAGCATCCACGTCTACCTTACCAAGTCGATTCGGATCAAATTTTGAAATATTAGCTTGCCACTTCTTTTTTAGATGGAGAGATGATGCTCGGGAGTAATGTGTTTTTACATGCTCGTTGCTAGCGATTTACTATATGACAAATAGTTGACCCACTCAAAAACGCGAATCAAACCCAAAATGAAATATCTCGATTCAATGAAATAGCTCGTTCAGTAGGTCAAAATAGTGAACTAAATCCAAAATTGAACACCTCAATCGAGTAGCATGTTGTACAGTATTATAGTACTCCATGAACATGTTGAAAGTCAAATTAATGAACTTGTTTGATATACATATATCCGTTCATGTGTGGATTGCAGACAACATGTTCTCCAATTTAAATATTTGAATGCAACGCATATATCCGTTCATGTGTGGATTGCAGACAACATGTTCTCCAATTTAAATATTTGAATGCAAGTTTATATCGAAACATGGTTTATATCAGTCTTTGATGCATAAAACGCGACCTCCCCCTCTCCCGGACTCATGTTCTCTCTCTCTCTCTCTCTCGCTAAAAATCTTCAATTCTGTCGCACGCATCCGACACAAAAACCTTATTCGTCTCTCCCTTTCTATCCATATCTCTCTCTCTCTCTCTCTTTGTGTGTGTGGGGGGGGGGGGTCTTTCTAGTTCGGATGCATATATACACCATCTATAGGTCTCTCTCGCACACCATGTATGATACTCTCGCTAGTCCAAGCTAGATATCTTGGGTGCACTCATTGTACGCACACAGATTCCTTGGCTCTTTGCATGTAACTCTCTCATGCACCACTATGTCGTCTCGGAGCTCTTCCCCCCCTCTCTCAAACTCTCCATCCACCTGGGTCACACATACACATGCATATCTCACTCTCACTCGATAGGCCCATCTAAAACTCTATCTCTCCCCCTCGTTCTCTCTCCATCTCACACGCGCACACACACAATCTCATGCTCAGCTAGCCAAGTATGATGGTCTCTCACTCAATTGTAGGCACACGTAGTCCCCCCTATATGTATATGACTAGCTAATCTTAGTCTCCATCACAAACATGTGCATGGTCTATCTCGATTTCTCTCGGGGCATCTTTCTATCGCGCACGCACTCCCTCGATCTCCCACCCATATAGTCCCCTCACGATCTCGACGGGATCTCTCTATCACAAACACACCCTCTCTCCCTCCCCATGCGTCCATGCCATCCATATTTCCCTCTCGACCTTTGTTCCTTGTTGGCCACACCTCTATTGGACATGTGCTACAGTGGTGTCTCTCTCCATTGCAAACAATCACACACTAGCTATCTTCGTGTATCTCCTCGCCTCGCTTTTCCATATTGGAGATGCATGCGTGATATGTTCGCATAAGAAACGAAAAAACACACTCTCTCTAATTTATCGTTTGTTGTCACTTTCTCTTTCACACACATACTCTTTTTCACACTTACTCATTCTCCTTCACACGCACTTGATCTGTCTCCACTGAGGCACTCTCCTCGGTCCATAGCATATAGATTTATTGAAAAGTCAAACATCACAAAGTTTGACCATGTACGTGCACTACTAGGGAAAAGCCTATACACAGAATCTTATCGGCAGCGCGCTTTAAAATAAGGTGCTGCTACTAATTAGCAGTAGCAAGCTCAAGAATAACTCGCTGCTGAAATAAATATAGCAGTAGCGCGCCCGCTCAAAGACGCGCTACTGCTATAATTCCAACGAGGCCGCTGCGAGGCTAGCTATAGCAGCAACGTGTTATAACGACGGGCGCTACTGCTACGTAGCATAGTAGCAGCGCATTTCGCCAATAAGCACTACTGCTAAGTTTACTACAAAAAATTAGTCCCACCTCGCTCCGTGAAGAGAGTTTCTACCACCTTAAATATGTTACTTCTCAAACTTTGACAAGAACTTGGTCTTCATTGAACTCTATGTCTAGAATTTGTGGCTGCAATATGAGTCTTCACCTGTTCCTAAACCGGTGAGGACTCATATTGACAAATCATATTGTACACAAAAAGATCGTTGATGATCAATGTATTTTTGATACATTGAACTAAGTCTATATTTACATGCTGACACATAGCAGTAGCGCTTCTTTGTGAAAGGCGCTTCTGCTAGGTAGTTTAGCAGTAGCGTCTTTCTCTATAGCGCGCTACTACTAAGCCATTCCATCTCCCACCCCCCATCTCCTCTATCCGATCCACTCACAATCACACACTCACTAGATCCCTCTCAATCCCCCGCGCCTGTCCTCCCTCGTCGCCCCTCCTCCCTCTGCGCTGTCGTCATCTCCTCCTCCTTACTGGACTCGGTACCGGCCTCCTCCTCCGTCCTCCCTCTCCACTCGCCGTTGGCCGGCCCCTCCTCGCTCTGCCTTCCTCCTCCGTCCTCCCTCCACTGGCCGCCGGCCGACCCCTCCTCGCTCCGCCTTCCTCCTCGGTCCTACTCTCTTCTCCCTCCTCGAGTCGCCCCTCCTTCTCCCTCCTGCCTGCTACATTTTTATTTAGTAGGCTAGTTCATATGCAACATTTTGATTTAGTTGATATGATTTAGTTGATTTAGTAGGCTAGTTGATTTAGTTGATTTAGAACATTTTGATTTAGTTGATTTAGTAGGCTAGTTGATTTAGAACATTTTGATTTAGTTGATTTAGTAGGCTAGTTGATTTAGTTGATTTAGAACATTTTGATTTAGTTGATTTAGTAGGCTAGTTCATTTAGTTGATTTAGAACATTTTGATTTAGTTGATTTAGTAGGCTAGTTCATTTAGTTGATTTAGTATGCACCATTTTATTGTTATTTTTTCTGTACATGGATAGGTACGTAGTTGCTTTTGTTTTTTTAATAAGTTACTTTTTGGCAAAATGTAGGTGGTACCTTGTCATCTAATATGTTACTAGATCTTAGGATTATAATTTTCCATCAAACTGCTTCTCGCGGAAGAACCAAAAATATCTCATGCTACTATTTTTCTTTCCTGTGAAGTGGATCGTTAATCCTTTGCTCATATTGCTTTAGGAAAAATGGCGCCACCACCACCACTATGTCGACTGTGCAAGTCAAGGTGCGCCAGCAGCCTTGCAACTGGCAAGCTGTTCAGCATCTACTTCCAGCCAGGTTTTCGTCATGCGTCGGTAAGAAATTAGATGAAATGTAATAACTATTTTATTTTTAGTGTTGGCATTACTGCATTGTGTCATTTTTCTTACTTTACACAGAACGTCCCATGCAATGTGAGGTTGAAATTCAACAAGCTGACAGGAGACACTGTGACATTTGAGGCTCCTGGGGGGCCGTACACTATGGAGGTTGAGAAAGGACGCAATATGTCGCAGATTGGAGGAGATGGATGGGCATGTCTCGTCGCTCGCATGCGTCTTACTGGTGGTGAGTTGATCAGCTTCTCCTTCAGAGCAAAAAGACCCAAGCTGGCTGTCATTTATCTCAACCTGGTGGAAGATGATGAAGATGACGAAGATGATGAAGATGATGAAGATAATGAGGACCCACTTCATGAAGCCATCGTAGCTCAAAGAACAATGATGAGCGAGGAGGAGGTGTCCAACCTGTGGGACATAATTCCGCCACGTGCTGACTTTGTCGGGGTGCCATTCGTGACCTGCCTGACAAATACCATGGTTGATCGACATGATATGGTATGTTATACTTACAAATGCAAATTATCCAATGAAATACTTAGTGTACAGTCCAATGATATGGTATGTTGTGTGGAATCTAGTTGATGATATGTTTTAGTGTAGAGTTCGATCACATGCTTATTAGTGTAGAATCTAAGGAAACTATTAATAGTGTAGATAATCCATATGTACTTATTTGCGATGCTATTTATTAATTGAAATGTTTTTCTTATTCAGAAATTGGCAAAGAGCATATCTGTGAGTTATGGTATCGAGCCTGATGAAGAAGGCTCAGCTGGACTACGCCTTACTGCAAGGGGCTCCGTCACAACCAGTACTTACCGCGTGGACACGGATGGTCGCACACACTTAAACTCGGCTGGGTGGAAGAAATTCCTCGATGGCAAGAATCTTCGTGTTGGACAGGCCATCCTAATTACTATCAGGAACACCAACCGCCCAGGCTTGAGGATGATGATTGTCTTCGATATCATCTAGAACTACATATGTGTGTGTGGCTATATCATCTAGAACTACATATGATGATCGTCGTCGATATCATCTAGAACTACATATGATGATCGTCGTTGATATGACCTTGTACTGCTTGAGGATGCATGTTGACTATGCATGAAATTGTTATTTAGTACTCCCTTCGTTCCAAATTACTCGCCTTGGTTTGAACTAAAACCACAACGAGTAATTTGGAACGAAGGGAGTACTACCAAGTAATGGTTTATGAATTTGATATCTACTAGCAGTACCTAGTATCTAGTATCTAAAAGGGAAAGGGGTACGGGGGGAAAATGATGAAAGATATAGCAGTAGCGAGGGACTGCGAAATCGCTACAGCTAAGTAATAGTAGTGCGTTCACAAAAAGAGCTGCTGATATCGTCAACAGTAGTAGCGCGGTAAGGACCGCGCTACTACTATAAGTTAGCTGTAGCGCCTTATTAGTAGCGCGTCCACCCGCGCTGCTGCTAGCCTCAAACCGGCGCTACTACTAGGGTTTCCCTAGTAGTGGTGGAGAAAAAGAATTACATCTAGTACGGCAAACATATACCATTAGATTCACCATGAGATGTAGTTTTGTATGATGTATCTTTGGTGTTGTAGATATAAATAACATTTGCATAAACCTGATCAAAGTTTCCAAAGTTTGACTTCTAAAAAATTTACATGCACTGCATTATCGAGCGGATGGAATATCTATTTCCCCCTCTCAGCTATCTGACGCACCACTCAGCCTTATCGAGGCTCCTCAATCTCTCTCAAACTTTATTGGTCAGTTTGGTTCGTGACCTGACCCTCATGCCTTGATGGCCAGTACTGCCTGGTGTGGACGTGAGATGTAAAATATTTCTACCTGGCCAGGCTTGTGTGGTGCTGAAGCGTTTGGTTCATGCCTGGGCCAGGCAAAGCATCAACGTCCCATCAATCAATCCATGCATCAATTATTTAATGCTAATATCCATCCATGTTGCTGTTAGCCTTGTGGCCACACGACCAGGCACGACCAGGCGTTCGAAATCGGTCGCCTGGGCCAGGCTACTTGCAGTGTCTGGAGTTCAGCCAGGCTAATTAAAGTGCAAGGGAACCCAGGCCGGGCGGGCTTTCTTTTTCACAGGGTTGCAACCAAACAAGCGTGCATGAAATCCAGCCACAACCCCACGCCAGGCAAAAGATGCTCAGGACTCAAGCCAAACTGGCCTTATATCTCCCTGGTTCACACATACACATGTCTCGCTCGCGCTATACATATAGACCCATCCAACACTCTCCGCTGTTGTTCTCTCTCCATGT
Source organism: Triticum urartu (assembly GCF_003073215.2). NCBI lineage: Eukaryota > Viridiplantae > Streptophyta > Magnoliopsida > Poales > Poaceae > Triticum > Triticum urartu. The sequence goes on from NC_053026.1 coordinate 59,942,777, forward strand.
GACATGCACCCCCCTAAGTACCGTAATCCCTCAATCCATCATAGGTGCAAGCACTCCCCCCCTCCTAAGTATGATTATCTCTTACTAGCCATCAGGAACACACGTATTGTCTCCTTCCATCCATACGACTATCTCGATATCTCTCGAGGCATCTTCTATCGCGCACACACCTTGTCACTCGATCTCCCACCCATGTGGTCCCATCACGATCTCTAGGGGATCTCTCTATGACAAACATACACTCTCTCCTCCCCATGTCTGCATTTTCTCTGTACGTCTCTCTCGACCTCTCTCCCTTGTTCGTCAAACCCCTCTTGGCCACGTGCTAGGGGTCTTGCTCTCTCGGTTCCAAACAACCACACACTATCTCCTCACCTTGCCTCCATTGTCGAAAATGCATGTGTGATATGTTTGCATAAGACACGCACGCTTTTTCTCTACTTTTATCGTGTGTTGTCCATGTCTCTTTCACACACGCACACACACTTTTTTCACTCTCTCTCTCTCTCTCTTGTTAGGGACTCTGTCACGTCCATAAGCATATGGATGTTTTGAAAAGTCAAACCTCAGAAACGTTTGACCAGGTATATGTGGAGAAAAACATTTACATCTGGAACGATCATTAGATTCATCACAACATGTACTTACTTCATACTATCATTTATCTTTGGTATTGTAGATATAAGTAATTTCTTTACAAAATTGGTCAAAGTTTCAAAAGTTTGACTTAAAAAAATGTTGGAACTACATTATCGAATGGAGGGAGTAGCTCTTTCTCTCTCTCTCTCTGCTATCTCTCACGGGCCTCCCACCTCACTCGAACTCTCTATACCGACGGATTATACGCTCACTGTGTCAGCGTATAGCTCCGTATATTGTTTAGTTGACCGGTCAACCAATCCACATCCTGCCTTGCCAGCTCGTGTTCTGTATCTTTGTGTGCTGGCCCATGTGGCAGTGGGTGAAAATAAGTCAACTAGAGGCCCATCTGACACGCGGTGAAGTAAACAATGTTGAAACCACTCGGGGTAGCACCCCGCACGCTAGTAAATTGAGGGCGCATTGAGGACAAACATCTTGCGCGCGAAGGACGCACTCGCGCACAATTCACCACTGCGCGGCGGCATGCACAGAAGGACGCACTCGCGCACACCCAGCACACAACACACACCAGCACATGTGTACACCGGCGTCGCTGCCGGTTGAGATGGACGGCGAGGCAGCCAACAAGCGGAGGCGGCTCAAGCCAAAACCGCATCCGGCGAGCCTGGACTTCATCAGCAGCCTCCCTGACGACACACTGCTCGTCATCATCGGCCTCCTCCCCACCAAATCTGCCGTGCGGACCGCCCTGCTCTCCCGGCGGTGGCGCCCCCTCTAGGGCTGCGTCCCCCTCAACCTCACTGTCGACAGCTGCCTCTATGACGGGGATTGCAAACGCATGGATGCAGTCTCCAAGATCCTTTCATCGCACCCTGGGCCAGCCAAATGCCTTGACATCCGCATGTTCAGTACCAACTGCAAGGTCCAACCCAAGTTCGACGAGTGGTTCTTATCCCCCGCCCTAGATCAGCTCGAGGAGCTCAGCTTTGAAGTTGGACGATGTCGCTCTCTGCCGCCGTTCGCACTCTACCTCACGCCAACGTGTTGGAAATATGCCCTAGAGGCAATAATAAAAGCATTATTATTATATTTCCTTGTTCATGATAATTGTCTTTATTCATGCTATAATTTTGTTATCCGGAAATCGTAATACATGTGTGAATAACAGACACCAACATGTCCCTAGTAAGCCTCTAGTTGACTAGCTCGTTGATCAACAGATAGTCATGGTTTCCTGACTATGGACATTGGATGTCATTGATAACGAGATCACATCATTAGGAGAATGATGTGATGGACAAGACCCAATCCTAAACATAGCATGAGATCGTATAGTTCGTTTGCTAGAGTTTTTCCAATGTCAAGTATCTTTTCCTTAGACCATGAGATCGTGTAACTCCCGGATACCGTAAGAATGCTTTGGGTATACCAAACGTCACAACGTAACTGGGTGACTATAAAGGTAGACTACGGGTATCTCTGAAAGTGTCTGTTGGGTTGACATGGATCAAGACTGGGATTTGTCACTCCGTATGACGGAGAGGTATCGCTGGGCCCACTCGGTAATGCATCATCATAATGAGCTCAAAGTGACCAAGTGTCTGGTCACGGGATCATGCATTACAGTACGAGTAAAGTGACTTGCCGGTAACGAGATTGAACGAGGTATTGGGATACCGACGATCGAATCTCGGGCAAGTAACATATTGATTGACAAAGGGAATTGCATACGGGGTTGATTGAATCCTCGACATCGTGGTTCATCTGATGAGATCATCGTGGAGCATGTGGGAACCAACATGGGTATCCAGATCCCGCTGTTGGTTATTGACCGGAGAGTCGTCTCGGTCATGTCTGCTTGTCTCCCGAACCCGTAGGGTCTACACACTTAAGGTTCGGTGACGCTAGGGTTGTGAAGATATGTATATGCAGTAACCCGAATGTTGTTCGGAGTCCCGGATGAGATCCCGGACGTCACGAGGAGTTCCGGAATGGTCCGGAGGTAAAGAATTATATATAGGAAGTGCTGTTTCGGCCATCGGGACAAGTTTCGGGGTCGCTGGTATTGTACCGGGACCACCGGAAGGGTCCCGGGGGTCCACCGGGTGGGACCACCTATCCCGGAGGGCCCCATGGGCTGAAGTGGGAGGGAACCCAGCCCATAGTGGGCTGGGGCGCCAACCCCCCTAGGGTCCATGCGGCTAGGGTTGAGGGGAAACCCTAAAGGGGGCGCCCCCTTGCTTGGGGGGCAAGCCCCCCACCCTAGGCCGCCGCCCCCCCTAGTAGATTCCATCTACTAGGGCCGGCGCCCCCCCTAGCACCCCTATATATAGTGGGGGAGAGGAGGGACTTCATACCCCAGCCCCTGGCGCCTCCCTCTCTCCCCGTTACGTCTCTCTCTCGTAGTATAGGCGAAGCCCTGCTACTGTGACGCCCTGCATCCACCACCACGCCGTCGTGCTGCTGGATCTTCATCGACCTCTCCTTCCCCCTTGCTGGATCAAGAAGGAGGAGACGTTCCCCGTCCCGTACGTGTGTTGAACGCGGAGGTGCCGTCCGTTCGGCGCTTGGTCATCGGTGATTTGGATCACGTCGTGTTCGACTACATCAGCATCGTTCTTTGAACGCTTCCGTGCGCGATCTACAAAGGTATGTAGATGCATCCAATGACTCGTTGCTAGATGAACTCCTAGATGGATCTTGGTGAGACGAGTAGGAAAATTTTTGTTTTCTGCAACGTTCCCCAACACAACGCTGCGCCGCGCCAGCTTCAGCTCCTGTTATCTTCCCCAGATTAATGTCGTGCCCGCTCTTCTTCTCCCTCAACTCAAGCAGCTCGACCTCTTCGACGTTGTCATATCGAAGAAGGCTATGGAGCACCTGCTCCACAGCTATACTACGCTCGAGTACCTTTGTCTTGAGCAGATCCACGGGTTCATTAGCCTCCACATCGCCTCGACGAATCTCCGATGGATTTATGTGTCTTGCTGGCCCCGCAACAAGACATCAATTGGGAAGAGCTCACTCCAGCTGTTCCACGTTATGGTCATTGAGAATGCGCCTTTCCTTGAGAGATTTCTTGTATCGGATCTAGAAGGTCCAACAAAAATCAGGGTCATTGACGCGCCGAAATTGACAGCGTTGGTGTACTTGTCTACCAAATTCTCCGAACTCTTTATTGGATCTATAATCGTTCAAGTACAGCACTCATCTTCTTCTCCGTCTTCTTGAAATTCACATTTTTAAATTTCTTCTTGATGTATTTACGACCGTCTTCCAGAAAATGATTCCCACAAGCTTGACCCAGTCCATGCGCACAGTGAAGATCTTAGCACTAAAATCTATCGGCCCCAATCTGGATCAAGTTGTTGGATTCCTTACATGCTTTCCGTGCACGGAGAAGCTACTCATCGAGGTGAAACTTCTTTCCTATAAGTAAACGGTAATCACAACGTAGCTCAATTTTTTCGTAATTTTCCCAAATTACGATGAAAAGGGTAGTGTTCAAAACTGCATCTACGCACTGCACCGAAAGAAAGGTTTTTAGTATTTTTTTTCTCACGTGATCACCTGTATCGTTTTTATGTTGTACTACTATAGTAGCCTAGGCTAGTCATAGTGGAAAGTAACTTAGACTACTCCAGTAACTCTATGGTTACCCTAAGAGCAAGTACTACCTCCGTCCTGGTTTACTCTTCCAATTTTGTATTATCAAAATTTGACCATAGATTTAACTGACAAAATGTTAATGCATGTCACTAAGAACTATATCATTGGATTCGTATTTGAACATAATTTCAAATGGTGTAATTTTTAGTGACATGCATTGGCATTTTCTTAGGTAAATCTATGGTCAAACTTTTATGCTAAATACGAGGTAGTATTACAAAAGTGGGCTATGTAGGCCAAAAAATGTGCCAAATTCACTTGTGATGCATTTGGCATTAATGCCCCTCCATTGCTCACCTGGTGTCCCAATCTGGATCACCTACTTTGCTCTGGTGCCAAATTAACTCACACAATGAAAAAACACTGCGTGGGAGAGAGAGAGGACTAAGGAAATAAAAAACACTTGTTTGGGAGAGTGAGAGGCTGGTGTAGTTGCTTTGATTGATTTGTTTATACATGTGGGTCTGTGTGCACAGCGGTGCCAACTCTCTCACATCGCGAGAGCGGTGCCAAAATCTTTTGATTTGACATCGATGCGTGTTATGTGGCATACTTTTGCGAAATATGGTATCGTCCACATAGTGGAAGGCAACAAATGCCCAAGCTCTTCATGTGCTCCTAGTTAAATAAGAGGGGACAGAAAGAGAGAGAGAGAGAGAGAGAGAGAGAGAGAGAGAGAGAAAGAGAGAGAGAGGGGGAGGGAGGGAGAGAGAGTGAGTGAGTGAAAAAATATCACTAGCCAGCCAACCCTATCGTATGAGCGAATGATATTGGTACCTCTTGATGACACGGCAATCTTATGCAGCCAGCTGCTCTAATATGTTCTCTTCTTTTGCAGATAAAAAAGACCCGAAACTGAAAAATGTGCTGCACTATAACAATCTCATCGAATGCCTTGATCTCCATCTTACAGAAATTGATTTGATCGACTACCGAGGCAGCAAATCTGAGATTAAATTGGCCAGGTTCTTTGTTCTGGAGGCAAGTGCGCTCAAGGTAATGAGGTTTGGCGTTCTCTGGCGCAACAATGAATGGCATGCTGATCACCACAAGCGTCTAAGCCTAAATGACAAAGTCTCCGCAGAAGCTGAATTTGTTTTTGAAACATCAAGTGGCCAGAGACTCGAAAACTTATTTGCCCATTAGTGACTTGTCAGGGCGGTGGATTTTAGTTTGTACGATAATGCTGCATCCACCTAAAGTAATGAAAGTTCTTACGTAAACTTCCTAGTAATTCCTTCTTCGTAGGTGCAGCATTACTCCTAACATTTGTAATATCAGTTTGAAACTTGTAATATTGCCGTGTCCTATTCCTGCGTTTTCAAAATCTTGCGAATCAAACAGGTCCTGAGTTGGTGATGATGTTGTGCCTCCCATCTTTCACCAATAGACGTCAGATCTAGATCTGACGCATACAAACCAAGCTTCTCCATTTTTGCAAAAAGATGCCCGCACTTGTTCCCTATTTACAAACAACTCCTTCTCCCTCACAATCAGCCTCATCTCCTCCCCACCACATCTAGGAGTAGAAGGCCGTGGAAAAATCTGGAGCCGTCCACCCCCAATCTTGGAGCTAAGGAACGAACCCGCATCTAGGTTGAAAAGGGGAAAATCAGTAGCTAAGGAACGAGTCTCGTGTCTCTTGGTTGAAGAAGGGTAGAAAGGCATGACAACGCAATAGAGAATGACCAGGTCGATCGGTTTGTTGTCCTCGCATAGGAAAAAGGGGGCTAAAGAGAACAAAAATGGGACGTAATCCACATATGCTGCCTAGATATTTGTTGCTCTGGGCAACCATACCTCCCTCACCACTCTGCGTCCGTGGAGGTACATCGTACTGGTGCGCCCATTGTCCGAATGGTCCTCCCATGCTCTTATTGCCACTTTTTTTGCTGTTAGTATAACGCCAGCAGTCAAGTCAAGCAATGCTACTACTAAAGTGATGCCACATTTAACTAATGCCGCTCTCAGTCTAATGCCACCCATAAATTTAAGCAATGCCATTTAATGTCACTAGATTATTTCAGGGTTAGCTGTTGATTGTGGATGTATTAAAGATTTTTCAGCTAAGGCATTCTAATGCTGTTGCACAGCTAGTATACCAACGATGAAACTTGTTACTACCTTCAGATTTTTGCACTGTTAATGCTTATAGATTACATACCTCACTTTCATGAGATAAGTTAATTTTTTTTGTACAGTGTCACCAAAATGCCAAGGCGTTGATGTCATTTTATTTTGGTTAAACTGCATAGACAATTATGAAGACAAGAGGAAAGTTCAAGAGTGGGCACCTCCTCCGGCTTTTCTCTTGAGGAGGTCTGTATGTTTGTCTCTAATGCCTGTCGAATACATACCTGACATCATGATGTAATGTTAAGTCATTTCCTTTTGTACAGTGTCACTGAATTGTCAAGGCGGTGATGGCATTTTATTTTAGTAGAACTGCACAAAATTTGCTTAAAAGAAGAGGAAAGGTCAGGAATGGCTCACTTTTCCAGAAAAAACTATCTATGCCTTCCTGACATCACCCGCTGTTGCTTTATTTATTCCTTCAAACAGGTGGTTAGAAACAGTCTTGCTAACTTTTCCCATTAAGAAATTGGAATGCTTATATTTGTGAGTCTATGCTTCAACTAGTGCCACTTTTAGAGTAATCACACTTTCAATATCTATGCAAACAGGGATGCTCGATTTTAGTGGAACTGCACAAAAAGACCAACTGGTTCAACATTAGGAGCATGTTTTTTTCCAAACCTTTATATCCAATTGGTGGTACTATGAGCTGTTCATTACGAAGGTACATGGTTTGCTACTCTCTTGCTACTCTTTTTGTACTGTCATTAGATAGTAATACTAGTGGTTTGCATGTGAATTTATTGGCAGGGTGGACCTACATTGGAGGTGCAGGACATGATTCAATGATTGGATGCTCAATTTCGGTTGTATCAATTTCACCTCTTCCATCACTGCGAACATGGACATCCTTGGTCTGATGAAGAATAGGCGCTATATTGCTGCTCTAAACCAGCAAATCAATTTAGTATGAAATTGTCCAGGGGAAAACATAACCGTATCAGATTGTCCAGTGCAGAACATGACAGATGCTAAGTGGAAGAGACATGTTTAAACCGAAAATACAAGGTGTGGTATATGTTTACTAGCTGCTTGATATTTGTGCAGACAGAGATGTCTGCCCATTGCTATTTGGCAAACAAACAAAGTGCCCGCAATTTTGGTTGAACTGCACAAGAGAATAGTATAGTCACTACATGCAGTGCCATTTGAAAATAGACACAGAAAGATTGGATAGTCACTTCATGGACTGCAGAAAAGTAGTATTGTACTATTTATTGGCCAAGACTAGGTGCTTCATTGCTTTGGTCTGATTATACAATGGGCATCATTTTGCCTAAGTTAAAGTTTGTATTCTAAAAATAGTCTCGCCGTGTGATCGAGAGAAGACCAGATCATATTGCAGTGGATGTTCCTCCATCATGTGTGGTTCATTCTCGTGGTTCCAGCTGTTGGTGAAACCACTTACGTTTGCAAGAGGAATTGTAGACTTCACAAACAAATTTTTCTTTCATACTGTACTGAATGTTGGCCAAGAGAAGCATCCATGTTAGTAGGAAGAACAGATGTTTTTTCTAAATCTTTGCTTTTGGAGCTACATATTTGTATATGATCTGTGAATCATTGAGATGCATTAACATGTTGATCTTATGTATGGGAATCGTACTAGTTAGTTTTAGTTGTGACGCAAGATCCGAAGTGGCTGATCTTTGCTTTTGGAGCTACATATTTCTATATGATCTGTGAATCATTGAGATGCATTAACAGTTACTTATTTTTGTTCGCTCAGTGTTTACAAGTTACTGATTGATCACTAGATAGCCTACAAATGCACTCCTGGCAGTTTTATTTGCGACGCAAGATGCGAAGTGGCAGTTTTTTGAATAAAAATGCCTACCTCTGAAGAAACTGACAGGCTACACTATCGATCCTACACGGATAAAAAATGCCTACCTCTGAAGAAACTGAGAAGCTACACTATCGATCCTACGTGGATAAATAGCAGATCACGCACGTACAACCTCCTTTCCGGTTTGCAGGGCTCAATTCAAGAAACGACCTGCTCGATCCTACAAGAATAAATAGCAGATCACACACGTACTAGTACCTCCTTTCCGGTTTGCAGGGCTTAATTCAAACCTCTCACCAACCAAGGTACTCCCTCCGTCCGGGATTTATTAGTCCTGTGAGCAAAGCAGCGAGACCAAGGCCTGGCAATAATTAACAGCATGCAGCAGTTTAAGCCTAATTAATTCCAGCGATTTAAGTGGCTGCATGCGTGCCCTCGGCTGCGACTCGTTGCATGCTGCTTCGCGTACTGCCTGCGAGCGATTCTGAGTGCCTGCATGCAGCCAACCGTAATTAAGGCAGCTAACTGATGTGAAAAAGATACGCTTTAAATCCGTGGAATCATTATTGACAAGGAGGGAGATGATTCGAGTGCACTCGTTTGACCGCCATGAAAGGCGTGCAACCCAGACGGGACGGGACGGCACAGTTATAATTTTAGTTTCTCTAGTTTTCCATGGCAAGCTGGCGTGCTAAGCCATTATGCATTGAATTCCGATGACCATCGCGCTACCTTCCGCCTATAAGTATTGTTTCCCGGCCTTCTCAGGTGCCACCATGACCCAACTTGCCATATCCTCATAATCCCCCACCGGCCCGACGTCGCTCGCCACGTCCGCCATGCCCCCGCCCGTTCGCGGTAGGCGACGCCGGAGGCGGTCACCGCCAGAACTAGTGTTCTGGTTTTCACCGGAAGGCATACGGAGGGAGGAGGCATTCTATCTGTCTTTAGATGGCAATGCGGAGATCGAGGACTTGTTGGAGCGCGACTGCATGGCGGAGGAGCAGGAGTTGTTGGAGCGCGACCGCCTGGCGGAGGAGCAGCGTATCGCCAATTTACGCCGCCAGCAGGACATGGAGCAGCAGCGCACCGATGCTCCGATTCGCGAGCAGAGCGCCCGCAACTAGGCCAACTACGTGGAGGCCGGCACCCGGCAAATAGCCCTGGAGGCTGTCGGGCACGCACGCGTTCGCGATGCCGATTTTTACTACCAGCTCGTCAAGTGGGTTTCCCGCTTGGAAGCCGAAGCTTTGGTGGACCACGCCGGCATGGAAAGGGCCAACGCGCGCGAGCAACGCGCCCTATCGCACCTCTAGCAAGTCCGGGGCGAGGCGGAGGACGCCGGTACCGGCGTCTAGCATGGACAGCAGATGGCGGCCGGCATCGTCTAGTTAGCTAAGAGTAAGTTAGTACTTGTATGCTACTAGAGTGTTAGTGGGAGTAGATAGTTAACTTGGCTACGATGGTTGTCAACGTGGAAGTTCAGTACTCTATATGTGGATCAGACATGTTACTTTGCTCTGAATGTTGAACTTTCCGTTTGAACGTATGGAATGGGTTGTTATTTTTTTAAATGGGTTGTATTTGTCCTCCACGGTTCAGAGGCTGACTTGTGGGCCTAGCAAGTTGACGCGTACACAATCAGGAGATGATTATACGTGGAGAGGATGACAGTAGGGACCCTCCAGGGTCATGGCAGTATGCAAGCAAGTGCCTCCTTATTTCAAGCCAATAAAAATGGCTCCTCCTAGTGGATTTCTGACATCTGGGTCCCATGCCATTATCAACGTAGTCAATAAACGAGAGAATTGCACAAGGAGCGGCTGACACCAGGGACCTAGCAGCTCGCCCAGTTATTTTTGTTTTGGGTTAATTTGATAAATGCCACTCCAAATCTGGTGTATCCGAGAAATGCCACTGCAATTTCCAAACTTTGAAAAATGCCATTTCATGCCATTTCTAGTGGCATTTTTCGAAGTCTGGAGTGGCGTTTTTCAAAGTTTGCAAACTGCAGTGGCATTTTTCAAAGTTTGGAAATTGCAGTGGCATTTTTATGAATCGCCATAATTGGAGCGGAATTTATCTAATTTGTTTTTGAGACGGAAGCAGGGTGTCAACTGGGCTGTGCGGGACACTCTGGCCTGTCTAGACAACCTTTTCTTTTATGTTTACCACAGACCAGCCCAGTAGTTTTTTTTGCTTTCTGAAAATGGCTAGCCCAGTTCTTTTGTGATTTGTCAAGTAAGTCGCTTTATCAGGCCTGTTGGGCTGCAAATCTTTCAAGACGAGGAGAGCTTCATTCGGCTGGCCGAGAAAATGGCCTATCAGTAATGAGAAATGGGCTGTACATTTTTAAAACACATCAAACCGGCAATTATTTTCAAATATCTTTTTTTCATTTCGAGATTTTAAATTGCATTGATTTTTATGCGTGGACAATATATTGGATTTTATATTTATATACATTTATTTTTAAAATCAGTCTGAATGTGACTCGAAATTTTAGGATTAAAAACAATTCAAACCGCACCGACATATGCAAATTTCGTATAATTTGTTAACCGTGGCCACAATATGGGCTGTAATGCTAACATAAAGAATATGGGCTCCAAAAAACCCGTAAGAATTAGCAAATGGGCTGTAAATTATTTGAAATAATGGCAGATGGGCTGTATGCTGTTTTCCACAGATTTGAGGCTTTCCACAGATGGCCTGTATACTATTGGATGTCCATCCAACGGCCGTCGTGCTTCTTCAATCTCTGCTCTTCCTGTTCCAGCCGCTCAAACAAGCGCCGGCGGGACTACTTGCTCCCTCCTCCCCGCGGCCGGCTGTGCTGCCGTGCAGGCCTCACCGCCAAACCGTACGCCCATCGCTGGCCTAGCCATCCCTCTACTCACCCACACCTGCTGTTATTCTCCGGCGACGGCGGACGAACCAGTAAACCCTCGTACAGTCGTACTCCCCTCCGCGTGGGAAACAAAAACAACGGTCGAGTCTTCCCTGCCTCCGTGTCGTTCCCTTCCTAGGCCTTGCCGTCGTCCACCGCCCTGGTGCTCTCGACGTGGCGTGGTCGGCGTGGTCAACGACCGACATGCATCTGAAATGGACTGTACGGGGAGAGGCTGACAGCTGGGTCCACGGCCGCACACAAGGAAATGCCTCCTTATTACGCGCAAAATAATGATTTCCTCCACCTGACATCTGGGACCCACCGAACGGCCTCTGTATTTCGCGAAAAAACATTACCGCCGCTGACAGCTCGGACCCACCAGCTATATCTTTGCACGCAAGGAAGTGCCTCCTTATTATGCACAAAAAAATGAATACTCCCCCTGCTAGCTGGGACCCAGTATAGTGGGCCTACTAAGTTGACGGGGACGAAGGGCTTTGTCAACTTAGTCAATATGCACGATTCTAGCTCGACTGACCGTACGATGTCCATCCAACGGCCGTAGTGCTTCTTCAACCTCTGGTCTTCTTGCTCCACCACCCAAAGCAGCGCCGGTCGTGCCGCCTGCTCCTGCCTCCCGTGGCCGGCTGTATGCTGCCGCGGAGGCCTCACCGCCCCCATACTACTCCCACCGCTGGCCAGGCCATCCCTCCACTCCACTCACCCACACCCCTGTTATCTGCGGCGACGGCAGCGCAGCCGACCAGTGAACCCTCGTACTCCTCTCCGCATGGGCATCCACTGCCGCGTCTTCGCCAGCTCCGCGTCGTCCCCTTCCCAGGCCTCGTCGTCGTCCACCGCCGTGGTGCTGTCGGCGCGGCGTGGTCAATGTGGTCAACGACCGGAATTCCAATCGGAAGAATACTGTATGTGGAGAGGCTGACAGGCTGGGTCCACGGCAGCCGCAAGGAAGTGCCTCCTTATTACACGTAAAATAATTATTCCTCCACCTCACAGCAGGGACCCACCAGATGCCCACCAGTATATCACGAAAAAAACGTTTGCCCCTGACTGCTGGGACCCACCCGACGGGCCACCGTATTTCGCGAAAAAAACGTTCCCCCTGCTGTCAGCTCGGACCCACCGGAAGTGCCTCCTTATTACGCACAAAAAAATGAATACCCCCCTGCTAGCTGGGACCCACCTTAGTGGCAGGCTGACTTGTGGGCCTACTAAGTGGACGGAGACGGAGGGCTTTGTCAACTTAGTCAATATGCATGATTCTAGCTCTAGTGACCGTACGATGTCCATCCAACGGCCGTAGTGCTTCTTCAACCTCTGGTCTTCTTGCTCCAGCCGCCCAAACCAGCGCCGTCGTGCCTCGTGCTCCTGCCTCCCGTGGCCGGCTGCGATGCGGCGGAGGCCTCACCGCCCCCTACTACTCCCACCGCTGGCCAGGCCATCCCTCTACTCACCCACACCCCCTGTTATTCTGCGGCGACGGCAGCCTCACACCGCAGCGAACCAGTGAACCCTCGTACTCCTCTATGCGTGGGCATCCACTGCCGCGTCTTCCCCGGCTCCGCGTTGTCCTGTTCCTAGGCCTCGGTGTCGTCCACCGCCCTGGTGCTCTCGGCGCGGCGTGGTCAACGTGGTCAAGGAACGGCTTCCATCGGACGTGGACTATACGTGGAGAGGCTGACAGCTGGGTCCACGGCCGCAGCAAGGAAGTGCCTCCTTATTATGTGCAAAATAATTATTCCTCCACCTGACAGCGGGGACCCACCGGACGGGCCACCGTATTTCACGAAAAAAACGTTTGCCTGACTGCTGGGACCCACCAGCTACATCTTCGCAGGCAAGGAAGCGCCTGACAGTCGGGACCCACCTGGTCGAAGCGTACGTAGCGTTGTCATTCTGGTCGCGAACGTGTATGTACATACTGGTGATTGTAGAGGCGCGCACATGTCGTAGTAGAGGCGCACACGTAGCATGTACACATACGTACGGCGGCCAGGGTGCAAGAAAGAAAATACGGCCACGTATGTGTACATACGGGCAGGGTCTCGAACGCCTACTCGCGCATACGTATGGCCAGGGCTCGTGTACATGGCTGGGTCAGAACGGAGAAACAAGCGTCGTCGTCGTGTTCATGGGGAGGCAACGGAATGTCGTGTTCATGGGAGGCAACAGGAATGCGTCGTGTTCACGGGAGGGCTTGGACAGAACAGGCGATGGAAACGAGGCCTGGCGTACCGCAGAACGGAGGAAACGGCCTTATGTTCGACCGGCCACGTTCGAAACGGGATCTTGTTGATCGGGAGGGGTCTGGCGTACCGCAAAACGGAGGAAATGGACCTCCTACGGTCGAAACGGGGGTCTTGTTCATCGGGAGGGGTGTGGCGTACCGCAAAACGGAGGAAACGGACTTGTCTTGGAGCGCTACGGTCGAAACGGGGGTCCTGTTCATCGGGAGGGGTGTGGCGTACCGCAAAACGGGACTCCACGGGATACTGTTCATCTCCACCGTCGACCCCCTCCAGCCTCCACGAGTTACTGTTCATCCACCGCCGACCTCCTCTAGCCTCCACCTGCGACTGTTCATCCACGGGCTCCTGTTCATCCAGCCTCCACGCGCACTACTCCACCGGCTACTGTTCAACCAGCCCTCTCCACGGGCTCCTATTAAACCACCCCTCCATGGGCTACTGTTCATCCTGCCGTCCACCATCTACTGTTCATCCAGCCCTCCACAGGGTGGTCCTGTTCATCCAGCCCTCCACGGGGTCCTGTTCATCCAGCCACAACCGGCTCGATCGATCGGGGTCATGTTCATCCAGAGCCAACACCACGGGGTCCTGTTCATCCACCCCCACCGGGAACTGTTCATCCAAACCCCCCCCCCCCAGGAACGCTCACTGTTCATCCATAGGTAGCATCGATTGGCTTTAGTTAGCAACAGTAGCGAAGGAATCGCTCGATCGGGTTCAGTTAATAGCCATCGATCAATCGCTCGGGTTTAGTAACGCGTAGCCTGCAGTGCAATCGCTCGGGTTCAGTTAGAGCCAACGCCTCGCACACACGCGCATACGTGTACGAGATAAGCACGCATCGCTCGGCCCCCGACCTCCCACTGTAACCGGGAACTCCCCAAAATTTTCCTCCCCCTCGCTTCTACCACGGTTTTTTCCGTCATGGACGGCCCAAAGAATGTCATGCAGCTGTGTCTCCGGCCCGACCAGGACGAAAAGCCCATTTTCTATCATGATTTTTTGTCATAGAAGTAGGAGCCCACCACATCTATGATGATACCGGGTTTTGTCACAATTATCGTCATAGAAGTGTCATATGTATGACAGAAAAAAATTCATTCGGCCCAAAATGTCACGGATGTGTCTTTTTTGTAGTGCCATGGCTCACGCTCATGTATTGCGTGAAGATTGAAAAAGTTTTGAGAATGTCAAAAGTATGAAACAATTGCTTGGCTTGTCATCGGGGTTGTGCATGATTTAAATACTTTGTGTAGTGAAGGATAGAGCATAGGCCAGACTATATGATTTTGTAGGGATAACTTTCTTTGGCCATGTTATTTTGAAGAGACATAATTGCTTAGTTATTATGCTTGAAGTATTATTATTTTATGTCAATATTAAACTTTTATCTTGAATCTTTCGGATCTGAATATTCATGCACAATTAAGAAGAATTACATTGAAATTATGCCAAGTAGCATTCCACATCAAAAATTCGGTTTTTATCATTTACCTACTTGAGGACGAGCAGAATTAAGCTTGGGGATGCTTGATACGTCTCCAACGTATCTATAATTTTTGATGTTGCTTGCTATATTATCAACTATTTTGGACATTATTGGGATTTATTATCCACTTTTATATTATTTTTGGGACTAACCAATTAACTAGAGGCCCAGCCTAGAATTGCTTGTTTTTGCCTATTTTAGTGTTTCGAAGAAAAGGAATATCAAAGGGAGTCCAAACGGAATGAAACCTTCGGGAACGTGATTTTCTCACCGCATATGATCCAGGAGACTTGGACCCTACGTCAAGCAACCAACAGGGCGCACGAGGTAGGGGCGCTACCCCCCCCCAAGCGCGCCCTCCACCCTCGTGGGGCCCCTGCTCCACCAACGTACTTCTTCCTCCATATATAACCTACGTTACCCTCAAATGATCAGATACGGAGCCAAAACCTAATTCCACCGCCGTAACTTTCTGTATCCACGAGATCCCATCTGGGTCCTGTTCCGTAGCTCCGCCGGAGGGGGCATCGATCACGGAGGGCTTCTACATCAACACCACAGCCTCTCTGATGAAGTGTGAGTAGTTTACCTCAGACCTACGGGTCCATAGTTATTAGCTATATGGCTTGTTCTCTCTTTTTGGATCTCAATACAAAGTTCTCCCCTCTCTTGTGGAGATCTATTCGATGTAATCTTCTTTTGCGGTGTGTTTGTTGAGACCGATGAATTGTGGGTTTATGATCAAGTTTATCTATGAACAATATTTGAATCTTCATTGAATTCTTTTATATATATGATTGGTTATCTTTGCAAGTCTCTTCAAATTATCAGTTTGGTTCGGCCTACTAGATTGATCTTTCTTGCAATGGGAGAAGTGCTTAGCTTTGCGTTCAATCTTGCGGTGTCCTTTCCCAGTGACAGTAGGGGCAGCAAGGCACGTATTGTATTGTTGCCATCGAGGATAACAATATGGGGGTTTTTATCATATTGCATGAATTTATCCCTCTACATCATGTCATCTTGCTTAAGGCGTTACTCTGTTCTTATGAACTTAATACTCTAGATGCATGCTGGATAGCGGTCGATGTGTTGAGTAATAGTAGTAGATGCAGGCAGGAATCGGTCTACTTGTCTTGGACGTGATGCCTATATACATGATCATACCTAGATACTCTCATAACTATGCTCAATTCTGTCAATTGCTCAACAGTAATTCGTTCACCCACCATAAAATACTTATGCTCTTGAGAGAATCCACTAGTGAAACCTATGGCCCCCGGGTCTATCTTCCATCATATTAATCTTCCAATACTTAGTTATTTTCATTGCTTTTATTTTACTTTGCATCTTTATCATAAAAATACCAAAAATATTATCTTATCATATCTATCAGATCTCACTCTCGTAAGTGACCGTGTAGGGATTGACAACCCCTTATCGCATTGGTTGCGAGGATTTATTTGTTTTGTGTAGGTGCGAGGGACTCGTGCGTAGCCTCCTACTGAATTGATACCTTGGTTCTTCAAAAACTGAGGGAAATACTTACGCTACTTTGCTGCAGCACCCTTTCCTCTTCAAGGTAAAACCAACGCAAGTGCTCAAGAGGTAGCACAGTACCCTCGTAGAACATAAGTGGAAGCGTTATGAGAACGCGGTTGATGTAGTCATACGTCTTCACGATCCGACCGATCCAAGTACTGAACGTACGGCACTTCGAGTTCAGCACACGTTCAGCTCGTGACGTCCCACGAACTCCGATCTAGCAAAGCTTCGAGAGAGTTCGTCTCAGCATGACGGCATGATGACGTGATGAATGAATGCCTACCTACGCAGGGCTTCGCTAAGCACCGCTACATATGACGAGGTGGATATGTGGAGGGGGGCAGCGCACATGGCTAAAAGATCAACTGGTCAATGTCACTCATTGGGGTACCCCTACCCCCGTATATAAAGGAGCAAGGGGGGCCGGCCCCTAGGGGCACCCAGGAGGAGGAGGTCCTCCTCCTAGTGGGAGTAGGACTCCTTTCTAGTCCCATTAGGAGGGGAAGAAGGATTGGGGGAAGGGGAAAGGCAAGCCCCCCCCCTTCCTTGTCCAATTCGGACCAGAGGGGGAGGGGGCGCGCGGCCTTCGTTGGCCGGCCCCTCTGTCTCTCAACTAGGGCCCAACAAGGCCCATTTACCCCCGGGGGGTTCCGGTAACCCCTCCGGCACTCCGGTAAAATCCCGATTTCACCCGAACTCTTCCGTGTCCCAAATGTAGGCTTCCAATATACCAATCTTTATGTCTCGACCATGTCAAGACTCCTCATCATGGCCGTGATCATATCCGGGACTCCGAACTACCTTCGGTACATCAAAACACATAAACTCATATTACCGATCGTAACCGAACTTTAAGCATGCGGACCCTACAGGTTCGTGAACTATGTAGACATGACCGAGACTCGTGTCTGGTCAATAACCAATAGCGGAACCTGGATGCTCATATTGGTTCCTACATATTCAACAAAGATCTTTATCGGTTAAACCACATAACAACATACGTTGTTCCCTTTGTCATCGGTATGTTACTTGCGCGAGATTCGATCGTCGGTATCCTCATATCTAGTTCAATCTCGTTACTGGCAGGTCTCTTTACTCGTTCCGTAATGCATCATCCCACAACTAACTCATTAGTCACAATGCTTGCAAGGCTTATAGTGATGTGCATTACCGAGAAGGCCCAGAGATACCTCTCTGACAATCGGAGTGACAAATCCTAATCTCGATCTATGCCAACTCAACAAGTACCATCAGAGACACCTGTAGAGCACCTTTATAATCACCCAGTTACGTTGTGACGTTTGGTAGCACACAAAGTGTTCCTCCGGTACTTGGGAGTTGCATATGTATAAGTCATGAAGAAAGCAATAGCAACAAACTAAACGAACATCGTGCTAAGCTAACGGATGGGTCAAGTCAATCCCATCATTCTCTAATGATGTGATCCCGTTAATCAAATGACAACTCATGTCTATGGTTTAGGAAACATAACGATCATTGATTCAATGAGCTAGTCTAGTAGAGGCAAACTAGTGACACTCTGTTTGTCTATGTATTCACACATGTACTAAGTTTCCGGTTAATACAATTCTAGCATGAATAATAAACATTTATCATGATATAAGGAAATATAAATACCAACATTATTATTGCCTCTAGGTCATATTTCCTTCACATGACGCCTCCACAGATCCTTTGTGATGTAGGGTAGAACCCTAGGTGGTCGATCTTTCACGATTGGAGGGAATCCCTCGAAGAACATGAAGAACACGAGGGGGGAACACGAGGGGAAACACGAGAGAATCACTCAAACCAACAAGAACAATCACACATATGCTAGATCCTCGAAACACAAAAGAGATACATGATCCACGATCAACAAGGGACGATACATAGGGTAACCGGTTCTTCTCCGTGACGAGGTCTTGAGTTCTTCCCGTTGGGAGGTCTTGAATCCAAGTGGATCTTCTCCGTAGAGGCACGGTCTCTATTGGAGGAGTAGATTTGGATGGATGAGCAAGGCTCTATCTCACAAATGAGCTATTACTTTGCTAACCCTAACTAGGAGGAGGAGGGTTCTATATATAGTGCTAAGCCACGAAGGGGTAAGTGAGGGGCGAAGAGGTACACGGGCCTCGGCCCAAGTCATGCACACAGGCAAAGGCCGGATGATCCGGGTCCTCGTCCGGATGATCCAGCTTCGCCGGGTGGATTCTGCAAGCTTCGGGTGTCGTGGATGTGGGATTACCCAGATGTCCGGGGGCATCTGGATGATCCGGATGAGTCCGGACGTCCGGGCTGACTCAAGTAGCCGCTCCATCTTCTTCTCCTTTATTTTGTCTTTTCTTCCATGCTTGGCCTTGGTCCTTTGAATCTCCATGGTCATCTCATAGGAGCCTTGTGTCCAATGGAGTATGGTCGAGGTCTCATCATATGTCCTCTTGGGGCTTGGGGAGTAGTCGAAGTTTACATGGGGATGATTGTAGGATGCTCCGCATCATCTCCCCCCCCCTTGGGAAAGATCCGACCTCGGATCGTGATCCTCATCACCATGGAAACGTTCGTTGTGGACGGACTTGTAGTTGGACGGAGTTGAAGACATTGCGCAATCCAAGTACTCCAATGTGTCGCCGGTGTGGTATACATGCAAAAAGAGCAAACACAAACGACACTCAGAAATACAATGGTTAGCGCACACAAAGTTTCCATCATGTAAGAATGAGTCTGTGTGGCAAGATTGTTTGTGACAAAGCGCATGAAGCTTATCAAGATGATGTAGAATGATATGCAAAGCATTCATGGGAGCAAAAGCATTTATTGTGCACACAAATGTGTTGTGAATATGATCAATGCAACAACGGTGCAAAATGATGTCATAGTGAGACGGTTTATCAGTAGCATGAATATGGCAATGGATGCTCAATATGAATAAGTTATGATGCAATTGATGGTAGGCAATATTATCATGATATATGAATATGTCATCAAGAAAGATCACAACAAATTTGCTAAGAAAGTGCACAATCTCATATATCATTGATGACATGGTAATACAAGATGCAACAAGGCAATCATAATGTGAGTCAATCCATGCATAAGATGCAAATTTATTATCGGTGGTGTTGTACCAAAGCTCGATGTTGTGGCACTCCTCAAGGTGAAGGTCCATAGGGTCCATCTCCAATGTCGGTCCTCCCTCCAATATGTGTATCATGTAGACAAGAAGAAGGAAACAAAAATGAAAGAATGACCCATCCAATATGTGTATGTGAGGATGACTCAAAGGGAAGGAGTTCACCTTATGAATGTTCCCGAAGATGTTCGAGTTGCACGTCATGTACGACTTCACATAACCAATATGTCTCGTGATAGCGGTGCTTTGTGATTCCTTCAAAACGAAAGAACATGAAAAACACTCGGAAAAACAAATGAGGTTAGCATGAAAGCAAAACCTATCATTCATGTGGTGAAATACCCAACAAGTGTTCTCATCATTCTTGACATAAGAAAGGACAAGGTGTGGCATGGTATGAAAGCATATGATGCAACTACAACTAAATACATTAGGCTCAATGAAACAAGCAAGCTTCACAAGTAATATGCCCAAGTCTCCAAGATAGATAAGCATAACATGAGTGCACTCACTATAATGGCATATGAGAGGTGCAACTAATGGAGATAAGAGACAATGATCAAGATATATCATGTGATAGGCATGAATATATATGTCATCGGCCCAAGAAAGCGAGTAAAAATGGAACATGGGTGATGCGACAAAGCAAGCAATCATAGCGATCAAGTAGGGCAAGCAAGTAGTGTGAAGATGCAACATACTAGAAGGAATCATGGCAATCATGTCGTGTGTGCAAATAGTGAGCATATATGATGCACATGACATATCACAAGCATGAAAACAAGATATGAGAAATGTATCGTCATTGTATTGGCAATAGGTCATATGGAAATAGCAATGGTACATCATGGCTCTCCCAACACAAGAGTCAACAATAGCATGAGGCACATGGTAAACATGGCAATAGCAACAAGGATCTCCACCAAGCATGCAAATACACATGAGTAGTAAAATGGTGAATCATAGTAGATGCAAGCAAGGGTGTGACGCCCCGTGACCAATGTGCCAGGTGTCGTCCAGTTATTCGCTGTTGTTGCCTTGTCATTGCTTGCGTGTCATGCATTGCATATCATGTCATCATGTGCATTTCATTTTCATACGTGTTCATCTCATGCATCCGAGCATTTTCCCCGTTGTCCGTTTTGCATTCCGGCGCTTCTATCTCCTCCGGTGGTCCTTTCTACCTTCCTTTCGTGTGTGGGGGTTAAACATTTCCGGATTGGACCGAGATTCACCAAGCGGTCTTGGTTTACTACCGGTAGACTGCCTGTCAAGTTTCGTACCATTTGGACTTCGTTTTAATGCTCCAACGGTTAACCGAGAGACCGATAAGGCCTCGTGTGTGTTGTAGCCCAACACCCCTCCAATTTGGCCCAAAACCCACCAAAACCCTCTCCATCATCTAGAGCGTTTGATCACGATCGCGTGGCCGAAAACCGCACCTCATTTAGACTCTCCTAGCTCCGTCTACCTGTAAATATGTATCTCCCTCCGAAATTATCCCGCAGTCCAAACCCTAGCCCCGCTCCGCTCGCGCCGCCGGATAAAAAATCCCGCGCCCGGACATGTCCAACCGCCGCCGCCGGCGAATCCCAGCTTGACACGTCATCCACCGCCGCCCTCTCTCTCCTCCAGCCCCACCGCCGGCCCGCGCGGCCCGGATCGGGCCCGCGGGGCCCATCTCCGCCGCCGCCAGATCCCGCGCGCCCCGCCGCCTGGCTCTTCCTGAGTGCCTCGCTGCACCGCCTCTCGCCGGCGACTTGCTCCGCCGCCTCGCTCGCCGGCCGGCGCCGCCGTCTCTGCCGCCGCGCTTTGCTCCGCCCCGCCCGCGAGATGCCACGCCGCCCCGCTCCTTCGCCGCTCGCTTGCCGGCGCGCCGCGCCTCGCACCATCGCCTCTGTCCGCCGTCCGGCTCCCTGCCTCGTCACGCCGGTGAGCCGCCTCTCGTCGGAGTTGCCTCGCCGGACCCCGTCCCGGCCAGATCTGCCCCGGTGGATGAGATCCACCGGGTGATGAACCAAATGGCCCCTCCCGATCCGGATCTCGCCATCCCGCTTCGTCCGGTCCCGTTGACTTTCTCGGAGTGGTAATTTCTTCTAAGTCCCCGAGATTTCCAATTTCAAATGCCCATGTTCACTGTGTCGTAACTTTGCATCCGTAGCACCGTTTTGCGCGTGTAGCATATTAAAATGTTCGCCTCAGAGAGCACATCATTTCATCTCATTGCATCATTTTCATTTGAGCTCAGCTTGATGCCCGAAATGCTGTTCGAAGAGAGCTATTTGAGTTAATTGTCAGATCTGCTGCACCAAATAGCTATTTGTCATTTTTCCATGATTATTGTGTGCAAGATATGCTCCTGAGCTCTACATCTATTTTGTTATATGCTTTGCCATCTTTCGAGAGGTGCTATCCATGTATTTTTTGTGATATGTGTGGTGACTAGCACAAGCTTGCAAAGTGGTGCATTCGTTAATGCTGATTTCAGGGACTTAGCAATTTCACTAAGTCCTTGATCTGTTTTTATCAATATGCCATATGTTCATGTTGTTTCCTAGTGATCCGTGCCTCTTTTGAGGATGATCAGTAAGGATGTTTTGTTAATCTTGTAGTGCTCTATCCATCCATGTCTTTGTTTGCAATTATGGAGCACCCTAGCTTGAGTCAATCGAGCTCTACTTTTGCTATTTCGTGAATCTGGGCAGATCATCTACTTGTTAGCGATTTTGCCGAGGATATTGTTGTTCATCCGTGCATGCTATGTTGTTGTTCTTGCCATGTCCAGCTTGTATAATGTGTATTATGGATAGGTGTATGCTTAGTTTGTCATGACATGATGTGTAGTGAGTGCATCAAGCTTGTAAATATGCCTACTTGATATCTGATTTGCATGCTCCAGTTTTTTCGCTAAGTCTGAGATCTGATTATGTTTTTGCCATGTTCACATACTTGCAATTGTATTTTCTGATCCCTTTTGGCTCAAGGTCACTAAGGGACTTTTGTTAAGATCTTTGAGTAGCTCCATTCCATGCCTTGCTTTGCCATGTTAAGTTCCTGTAGCATATAGATTTCTTTCTCCAAACTGTGCTACCTGATCTGAAATTCCAGACAAGTGTTAATTTCACTAAGTCTGAAACCTGTTTACCAATTGCTCTTCTGCCATGCTTGTTTGAACCTGTTGATGGATGAATTGGCCGTAGCTCAGTGTTCCTATTTTGTTTAGCATCATCAATGGATCCCTGCCATGTATTTTGTTGTCATGTTTGGGTGTTGTAGCATGTTCATCTTGTTGCATTTATGTGGCTACTTGCTGTTTATCGCAGACCGGTGCCATATTTGAATTGCTTGCCATTTCCAAACCGTGCATCCGATTCCGGTGATCTTTATATCGATTTCAACCGAAATCACCTCACCTTTCCAGTGGCACTCTTGGATTTCCAAGTTGAGGCCAGGTTCAATCATTCCTTTGCAAATCATGCATATGCATCACATACCGCATCCCGCATATCATACCATGTTCATGTGTTGGTTGTTTACTATGTTGTGTGCTTCTTTCCGGTGTTTGCCTCTTCGGGTTGGTTCCGGTAACGTCGCGTTTGTGAGGACCCATTCTTCTACGTCCATTTGTCTTCTTCATGGACTCGTTCTTCTTCCTTGCGGGATTTCAGGCAAGATGACCATACCCTGGAAAATCACTTCTATCTTTGCTTGCTAGTTGCTCGCTCTTTGCTATGCCTATGCTACGATACCCACCACTTGCTTATCATGCCTCCTATATTGTTGAACCAAGCCTCTAACCCACCTTGTCCTAGCAAACCATTGTTTGTCTATGTTACCGCTTTGCTCAGCCCCTCTTATAGCATTGTTAGTTGCAGGTGAAGATTGAAGTTTGTTCCTTGTTGGAACATGGAGATGTTATTCCTTGTTGGAACATGTTTACTTGTTGGGATATCACAATATCTCTTAGTTAATTAATGCATCTATATACTTGGTAAAGGGTGGAAGGCTTGGCCTTATGCCTGGTGTTCTGTTCCACTCTTGCCGCCCTAGTTTCCGTCATATCGGTGTTATGTTCCCGGATTTTGCGTTCCTTACGCGGTTGGGTATAATGGGAACCCCTTGACAGTTCGCCTTGAATAAAACTCCTCCAGCAAGGCCCAACATTGGTTTTACCATTCGCCACCTAGCCTTTTCTTTCCCTTGAGTCGGCCGGCTCAAGGGTCATCTTTATTTAAACCCCCGGGCCAGTGCTCCTCTGAGTGTTGGTCCACCTTGTCAGCCGCCGGTGGCCACCAGGGGCAACTCTGGGCTGGCCTACCGGAAGTTTGGACAATCCGGTGTGCCCTGAGAACGAGATATTGCAGCTCCTATCGGGATTTGTCGGCACATTCGGGTGGCTTTGCTGGTCTTGTTTTACCATTGTCGAAATGTCTTGTAACCGGGATTCCGAGTCTGATTGGGTCTTCCCGCTAAAAGGCATATACTTCGTTGACCGTGAGAGCTTGTGATGGGCTAAGTTGGGACACCCCTGCAGGGATTTGAACTTTCGAAAGCCGTGCCCGCGGTTATGGGCAGATGGGAATTTGTTAATGTCCGGTTGTAGAAAACCTGAAGTTGACCTTAATTAAAATACATCAACCGCGTGTGTAACCGTGATGGTCTCTTTCCGGACTCCGCTTGACGTAGGTTGTTTTAGGATCACTTCTTGATCATACTTTTATCGACCGTGCTTTGCCTTCTCTTCTCGCTCTCCTTTGCGTATGTTAGCCACCATATATGCTAGTCGCTTGCTGCAACTCCACCTCATACCTTTACCTTACCCATAAGCTTAAATAGTCTTGATCGCGAGGGTGCGAGATTGCTGAGTCCCCGTGGCTCACAGATACTTCCAAACCAGCTTGCAGGTGCCGATGAGACCATGCAGATGACGTAACCAAGCTCAGGAGGAGCTTGATGAAGATCTTGTCCTTTGTGCCGTTTCGTTCTAGTTGATCAGTAGTGGAGCCCAGTTGGGGTCGATCGGGGGACCTTGTCGCATTTGGGGTTCTTCTTTTATTTTGGTTCCGTAGTCGGACCTTGATTGTATTTGTGTGATGTAATGCTTTATTCATGTATTGTGTGAAGTGGCGATTGTAAGCCAACTATGTATCTCTTTTCCCTTATGTATTACATGGGTTGTGTGAAGATTACCTCACTTGCGACATTGCTTTCAATGCGGTTATGCCTCTAAGTCATGCTTCGACACGTGGGAGATATAGCCGCATCGAGGGCGTTACAAAGGGTCACAATTGCATGGCAAAGGCATAGAAGCAAGCATAACATGCAAAGTGAACATGGTAAAATGGGTATAATGTGACAAGTGATATATAGCCCATAGCCGTGTGAGAGCCAAGTAAAAGGAATGCGCGATGTCAGTGGGCGAAGAGAATAGTGGTAAGGATAGTTCACGGGATCCCAAGTCATCTTTGATCTCAAGAGCTCGTTTTGTCAACTCTTGGGATTGAGAGGTTGACGAGTATACATGAGTACCTACACAAAACAAAGCCAAAGGGAAATTGTGTGTGCATGGTATATGTACACATCATCCATCATGATGCGCACGTGCATGTGTTGGTTAGCACAAAATATCCAATGCTAAAATAAATGAGATGTGTGATATAGAAACATGGCATCCATCATGAGAGGTTTGTCATTATGTATAGCATAATGGAGACTCAAATTGTGTAATGCATCATGAGAAATATGTAGAGCATTGTTATTCATGGAATGCATATGGTGCATGCAATTATGGGAACCATGCAAAGTATGGAATGCATCAAAATCTCCTAATATGTATGAGGAAACTATGGGGGTCTCCTCATGATCATTAGTGGAAACATCACATGGAAAATATTGACAACATCCAAAATAATGCATATTCGGAACAATGTGATCATGGCATGGCATAGTAGATGAATTGTGCAAATCATGTAAAGGAAGCATGGCAATATCATGTTCCATACGATACACCGTGTTTATCACACATAGTATAGTGCCCCGCCCCTTACATTATGACAAGTATTTAGACCTCAGCTGCAAAAGCCACACATTAGCCCAAATTATGATCAATGTTCTATATATTATACGTAGTACTAGCAAGGTGCCCATGCGTTCCACAGAATATCGACATGATCAAGGGGAGGCCTAATTTGCAAATATGGAGAGGGGTGTGGGTATCTTCTCTCAAAATTGCCATAGTTTCCTTCCTATCCGTCGGATATAAATCGGACGGCCTATATTGCAGGATGGCAGGCACACCATCATCAACAACTCCGTTTTTATAAGAGTAGAGATAAAAACATATTATATGTAGTATAACATGTTCATAACCACACCATGTGTATCACTGTTATATATATTCACACATGCGTCGGTTTAAAACACTATGATAAATTCTTCAAATATCCGAATTCGCTTTTTTATAATGAAGTATGATCTCTATTCATCTTTTATACCCACACAATCCTCTTATCTTTGTAGCTAGCGCTAACTTTCTCTCGTGCATGCACACGCGCGCATCCCTCTCACCCTCCCTCAGCATTCTCTAGCTCAATCGCGCAAATTCGTCTTTTCACTTTAGGTCGTTCACCCACGGTGTGTGTAGGCCCAGCTCCTTCTTTATGGAACACATCGATCGATATGCCTCTCTAGCCAGGTGTGCCTAGAACAAACACAAGCTTCCCCTCTTCTCTTATCACCGTCCATGCCTCACTCCCACCACTCTTTTCATCGATCTCGTACTCACACACTCCTTCCCCCTCGATATAGTATGACTCTCGCACCACCTCCTAGATGCATCCCTCTCTCTCTATCCTTCTCCATGTGCCTCGTTTGCTTCTAACACACACATGCATGTATACTTATCGATCTCCCAACATATACCTAGGTCGACTTTAACTATCCCCCCCATCGATCGACGTACGTCACAAGTTATGTCTCTCCTTTCTCCGACAAAGGACGATTGATCTTCGTATGTAGTTACGTCTACTTACCACAGCCATATCGCCCCCCTCATCATTCATGCATGCCTCCTGACCCATCTCTCACACGCACGTGCACAGACAGGCAGCCATCCCCTCTCTTATTGATATTGCAGGTGTGCCCTCCGGTTGTCTAGCAAGCCTATCCCACCATTTGTTAGAAGCAACTCCAATACCACCCCCTCCAACACTCTAGCTCTGTCTCTCTCCCAACCTTATTCCTCTCCTACACATGTGCATGGATGCCGATCGATCTCCCTTAATACATGAGGTAGATTGATCTCCCTTAATACATGAGGTAGGCCTCTCTCCTCCTCCACACATATAACAACCATTGTACCTCTATAGTTAATTAGGCCTCCCCCCACCACACACCGATAGTCGAGCACTGTAGGTAGGTATCCATGCCACAGAGACAAACTGCACATGTCCCCTCTCACGTTCCAATAGGCCAGCCACTCTATATCTTTGACGTAGGCACACACAAATTCGATGGCACTCTTTATCGATCGCGCACGCGCACACACACACACATCATCCCTCCCTTCGATTCTGTGGGCACCTTAAGCCGATGATACCTCTACTCTCTTCTCGTGGATCGCCCCCTCTATATATATGATATATCTAGGACTCTATTTCACACACATTGCATATGTTACATTTTTTGATTGACCCCCCCCCAAAACTCTGACGAACCCACACACTATATCTCACTACGTTTGTATCTCTCTCACACAACTCCACGTAGGTGGTGTACATATACAAGAAGAGAATAGGTGCACCGTGCACGTACTCAGGCTTCGTGCCCAGCCACACCCGCGCGGGTACATGGTGGAGCTCATTTCTGTATGAAATGGTAGCCCACGTGCTAATTTGAACGCGTGTAGTAGTTGTTTACCTACGGAAGTCGTGTATCATGCATGCATGAAACAAAGTTCGACTTGATGCTTTGGCGCGTTATTTTTAAATAAAGCTTTATCGCTCAATGGCACGTACACATAATATAAAACGATTTTTATGGAGAAAAAGGTAGTCCGCTCCACTATATACAATGGAGCCTACCTGCCTGGTTTGTCTCTCTTCAGAGTATCTCACACAAGGCTGCGGTGGCCTCTCTCTCTCTCTTTCACTGTTGGTCACTGATCCAGCCGCATCCCGTCCGCCGGCGGAAAGGGAGGACGTGCATCGTTTGTCCGTTAGACGGCGCCGCGACAGCACGTCCCGATCTGCGGTACACGCCGTTCTCTCTGACCAAGCTCCAGCGCGCTAGGGCCTACGCCACCTGCTCGCTGCCGCAGTATGGGTAGATTCCGCCCGCCGCCGCTCACCTAGTTACATCCTGACGACCTCCAGGTATCCCCTCTGGCCTTGCTCCACTGCCCGTCTTCCCACGTCGCTGCATGTGGATCTTCCATAGTTCTTTGCCCAAAATGTAGCTCGTCCGGCGTACTTTCCATATTGCAATATCGTCCTCAAACCGTTTTAGACAAACACAACTGTGTTGTTATCTTCCCTTAGGACAAGGAATATGCTTCTTTTTTGTCGTCGCATGTGTCATCAACTGTTATTGGCCAGTAATTGTTTCCTTTCTACCTCTTTTTTGCAAACAGGGCTATCCATTTCACCTTGTTGCTATTGCGACCTTTTGGTGAACTGCACAAATCACTTTTCTTAAGAGTGTTTTGTGCAGTTGTACTAAAATGTCACACGGGCAACGTCTCTACATTTCAGTGCGACTGCACAAAGGGAGATTCGTTTTTCTCTATCCTCCTCATCCAACTCCGAGCCTAATCTTCTCCAACTAGTTAGTCTTAAGAGAGACTACAATGGTGATCGGCTTCTATTTGTGTGTTTATTGTTTCAACAGCAGTCCTCTATTATTGTAATCACACTTAATATCTTTGGAACAGGGACGCTCAGCTCTATTTTAGTAGAACTACACAAAATGATCGGAATGTTGCATGCTCTAGACAGCTACTTTTTTCCCCAACATGCCTTGTTGATTTAGACGGAGCTGGGGGGACGTTGCTGCCAATGAAAGCATGGATCAATTTTAATTTAACACCTTCTCACAACTTTGTCTTCAGTTATGATGTAAATATTAGCTTTGATCTGCTAATAATTGAGATGCATTAGCAAGGAAGTTAGTTTTTTATTGTTTCCGAAAGAGCATCGTTGGCAAGACACACGAAACAAAAGCTGAAAGCTCACACCATTGTACAATTTCATGCCGCTGGAAAATTATTTGTATAGTAGGTCAATTATGTAAACAAATGTTGGAAGCTTCATAGCATTGCCAGAAGCCTCTTCGGCATCTGGGTCCATGTGCCATGCACAAAATTATACTCCTATGTTCCTAAATATTTGTCTTTTTACAAATTTAAAATGGGCATATTTTAGAGTGTAGATTCACTCATTTTGCTTCGTATGTGTACTCCCTCTGTTCCTAAATATTTGCCTTTCTAGAGATTTCAACAAGTGACTACATACAGAGCAAAATGAGTGAATCTACACTCTAAAATATGTCTATATACATCCGTATGTAGTAGTCCATTTGAATCTCTAAAAAGACAAATATTTGAGTAGTCACTCGTTGAAATCTCTAGGAAGACAAATACTCCGGAGTATATTTAAGAACCGAGGGGGTAGTGCACGGCCGCATGGGAGACTCAGCCTGGTCGTTGCGCTGCATTAATAGTGAGTAATGAGCAGTCAAATCATAAGCCCCACCTTTCCCACTGTAAGTTGCTCGGAAGAAGCAACCATCAATACACTCTTCTTTGAATCCGCTCATACTACTCCATCTGTCACTTTTTATAAAGCGTGCTTCAGTAAAAGAAAAAATCTCTGGGACCAAGGTGACTAGTGATCGGCCCTAAAAATAGCATTAGTAGTTATAGCACGACGTCTATTACTAGAGGAAATAATGCGTACACACACGCATGCAGTGCTTCCACCCCGGGTACACAGATGCATGCACTTACTCCACTCCATAGTACATCGAGAGAAAATTGTGGACTTGATTGCGGTTACCACTCCCTAATTAATTGAGCATTAAACCAAATGCGTCTAAAGTCTCTCTGGTGGTGGAAATGCATTGAGAGAAATGCATCATAATGAAGCGCGCCCTGTAAACTGTGACAGAGGGAGGATTAGTATGAAGGTGCAAAACCAAGTACACGTATGGCCAGTCGGTCAACGCACCTCCTCTTGGCATATCACTGACATGTGGGACCGGAGTGTGAGAAAACCAATCTCATTTGACGGCAAAATGGCCAACCCGCCGTTCCTTGAGAGAGACGAGGAGCGAGAACACACAGACGGGCTCGCACGGAGGCCAAGATATATTCGAGCATGGTTGATCGATATCATCATTACATGTTGGGCTGCCGTTTTCCGCCCTTCTCCGGAATAAATGTGAACTTTATCAGAGATAAAAAATAAGAGTACAGACGCTCCACCATGCGGTTCTAGTAGTAGTACTACTCGTACTACTAAACCTTGCGCTTGGCTCTTCGCCTCTTCGTGAAGTCAAACAATGATGGTACTCCGCATGTTTGGTACTAAAGTGTATGCCTCTGGCAATCTGACACCGAATGAACTGATGCATGTCCACCGCCTGGGCGAGGGTAGGTTGCATTAGTCAAAAGGTGTAAGTGAGCTTCACCTTGTCCTGCAAGCTTCTCCTTGTTCTACGAGTTGATGGGACACACCAAAAAGTAGTGCTAGTCCATACTCCCTCCTTTTTGGTTAATATGGCTTAATCTTTTTTGTGGGTAAATGAGAGAGCTTTATTCATATATAAGCCTTCTTAGGACGATCAGCCAAGACACTGGTCACTAGGAAGTGAGGCACCCCGCAAAAAAAGAAGTAGGAAGCGAGGTGTTTCATCAAGCCGGCTTTCGGCCACATTCAAAGTTCAGCAAGCACGGTTCGCACAAAGATGCGCTGCAAGGTTTGCTGACCTGTTTACATGCTGAATAACAAAAAAGAGGAAATATTACCGAGCACTCCTATTTGTAACAGGATATAAGCCAGACTTAAGCGAGAATTGTGGCGAGTGTTCCATGCAATCAACTTCCATTATCACATGCGAGAACCCTCGAAGAGAACCAAATGTGTTGAAGATTGCTTTATCGCATTTTAAAAATATAATAAGAGTGCAGACGCTCCTCCATCCGGTTCCTAGTACTAGTATAGTACATACCTCTATAGACTATAGTAGTAGTACTAGTACTAGTAAACTTTGCGCTTGGCTGTTCGCCTCTTCGGGAAGTCGAACAATAATAGTACTAGTATAGTGTATGCTTATGGCAATCTAACACCGAATTAACTGTTGCACGTCCACCGCCTGAGCGAGGGAGAGCTTGCATTAGTCAAAAGTTTCTCCTTGTCCTACGAGCCACCACGCGCAAGCTTCTCCCGTCCTGCAAGCTTCTCCTCGTTCGGCAAGTTGACGGGACACAGCAAAGTAATGCTAGTCCATATTGCCTCCTCTCCGGTTAATACGGCTTAATTTCAAATGAGATAAATACACTGTCTGCCACTGTATATTTGTAAAAATACGGTCAGTGGACTTCATAATACGCTCATTGCGCCCAATATATACATTTTCCGGTGTTTATCCGATCACTAGCTCACCCTGGCTGAGTATGTGTGTGCATACACATGTAGGTTGAGCACTTAAGCATGACCGTGTGTGTTCCATCGTGTGCTCGAACATGCATGCATTAGTGCGTCGCACGCATTTTTGCGTCAATGTGTACTTGTGACTATTCCATACACGTAGGGGGAGTACGTGTAGGGGCCACTAAAGGAGCAGTCATATCACACGGTAAGTTAGTTGGAAGAAGCAACCATCATTTCACTCTTCAATGACATGTACGTAATATAAAATGGTTGATATGGAGAGAAAAAGAAAACGACTATATATACACTAGCAGGAGCCTAAGCTACAAGCCTGCTTGCTTGGGTTGCTCTCTTCACAACCATAGAACGACGGTGGCCACACCGCTGGTCACATATCCGGCCTGATCCCGCAGCTGGGGAAGGGAACAATGTTCTGCGTAGACGCGGTCGACATCGGCGAGGGAGAAAATCCACAGTCGGTGCATCCCAATCGGGGGTCACCGCGGTATGGGCCGATGCCGCGTCCCAACCGCCCTTCTAGCTACAGCCCAACGTCCCAGGTACTCCATCTTCCTTTTGGAGCCGGCTTGCTCCACTGCCGCAGCTCCCCACGTAGCCTCATCTCCATGTCAATCTTTCTCTACTTCTACGGGCTTCTACTTGTGATGAGTTTATGTCTCATGAACTAGTGCCAGTACTATTATTCTAATCACACTTCTTCAATATCTTTGCCATCAGGGATGCTCAGCTCGATTTTAGTGGAACTGCACAAAAGTATCGTATGATCCGAGGGTGCCAACCGTCTTTCCTTCGTCAGGTTCTACCTGGTCAGGAAATTAAATCATGTTTAGGGTTTAGGGTTTAAGTCGTAGTGACCCCACTAGTAGTTTTTCTTTCGTACACGCTCTCACAACTTTTAGTTGTGAAGTAAATATTGTCTATGATCTGTGAATCATTGAGATGCATCAGCATGCGTGTTAGTTTTCCTTTGTATTTGATGGAATGTTGTAACGGGGCAACCTTGGAGTAGGAATGAAAATGAAGTGGAAAGTTTCCGTTTTTCCGGAGAAAAAATGGAAACAGAGAGAAACCAATGTTTCGTTTCGTTGGATCGCGCCATCGAGCAAAACCAACGTTTAAATCACGTCTGTCGCGTTCATGTCTCACCCTCCTCCATGGCTCGACCCCGCACGGTCGCTCGGCATGCCACTCACCGCAAACTGAGTATACGATAACTTTCCCGCCTGCTTGTTGATGGATCGCACCATGGAGTACTAGTACTACTAGAAGAGATTGACGAGTTGGGGTAGGACAGCTAGCTGTAGCATGGACTCCCAAGAACTTTTTACATGCATGTTGTGGCCGGCTATTGCGACCTTTGAACACGGAGCAGTCACGT
Organism: Triticum urartu; assembly: GCF_003073215.2. Lineage (NCBI taxonomy): Eukaryota > Viridiplantae > Streptophyta > Magnoliopsida > Poales > Poaceae > Triticum > Triticum urartu. Next base: position 59,975,348 of record NC_053026.1, read on the forward strand.
GCACCAGGAAGCAGCGCGGGCGATGCTCTCTCGGCCGGTGCGCCGCTTCAATGCCGACGCCAGTGAGAGGTCGTGTCCGCTCTAGCCGGGCATGAATGCGGCATTGACCGTTTCGGGCGAGAAGCACGCGCGGGTGATGAAGAGGGTTCGGGTTGGTCAGGAGCGGCCGTGGCAGCGGTCCGGACGCCCGCAAACGAGAGATGATGTACGTTAATATTGCCGCGATATAATTAACAACGTAAATAATGTGCCAGTTGGACAAATATGATTGGAGATGGAGATGGAAATGGAATTTTATGTAAACACGGATATGCATGTCTATGTCTATGTGTGTGTGCGCGATGACTCTCGTGACCTGGAAGCGGGGGCGTGTTTTTGATCGAGTTTTCTTTCTTGGTACGTTAACAATTGTCTGCCAGTTTTCGTTTCTTTTTTCCGGGAACGCGTGTATTATATTTAAAACCACTGCTATGGAGAGATTTTTGTACTCCATTATAGCCTCTTGTTCGATAGAGTCTCTCGAGTCTCGCTCTCTCACCCTCTCCATATCAAAACAAGATGACAGTGTCCACACTATCTCTCTCCTCATCGGTGGTCACAGATCTGGCCGAATCCCGTCCGCCGTGGGAGGTGAGGAGGTGCAACATTGACGTTGTCGCCATCAGCGATGGAGGAAGCCGATGCGCATCGTCCTCTCGAAGCTGGCGCTGGCGTGGACGAAGGTCCTCCGCGCCCTTGTTCGCTGCCGTCGTGTGGGCAGATCGTGCCCGCCCGCCTAAGCGACATCTCGCCCACCTGAGGTATAACTTCTTGTACTGGTCCAGCTCCCCAGGTTGTTGCATGCGGGTTTTCTTCTATGTGACTACTCCCCAGCTCCCCATGTATAGTAGCTAGGGTTCGTCGGCTGGTCCAACATCACCTACTATTATAGAGGAAATGCCACTCGAAAAGTTGTCTTGATTTATGCCTTGGTGGAGGTATACATGTTGTTTCGACAAAAAGTACATGGTGGTTGTGCGGTCATTGTCCATATGCTCCTATTGCTGCTGCTAATCTAATACTATCACTGGTTAAATGAAGAAATGCTTTTTTTTTCTCGGGTATCCTGGTTTAGTTCCCATCAAGATAATCATGATGCCTTTGTTTGTTGGTGTACTTTTCATAATTCTTATTGACAATTCAGATGTCGTTGTTAATCTTGTAAAACAAAGTAACAACACTATACCATTTTTTATATTTTTGGAAACAGCGATGTGTATCTCCATACCCAGGCATGTCTTCCTCAATTTTAGTGGAACTGCACAAAATTGGATGGCCATTGTTGTTCCGCCTCACTGTTCTCTTCCACGTGGTTCTTCCTTCCTCGAGCTTGATTACTGAGAAGAAACAGACCATAGTGAGGATTTGTCGAACTTCATAGGTGCCTCACCCAAACTTGATGCCAAATGGATGATGCATCACCATGATGACCTATCGATGCTCATGGTTGCGCCTCATGGTTGCATCGGCTGGTGAAGCTGAACGATTTTCAATGAAAAACAAGCTGTCTTCCATCAGTGCTCTTTTCTTATTACCCACAAAGATGATATCCTTCATCAGTTCACCTTGGTTGCGTTGGAGACGCAATCGTCTTTCACGTTGGTGCAATTTTATCACACAATTGTCTATGAACTAAATGTTTCCTCGAAGAAGGATCGACGTTGGTACTAAGAGCATAAGTTTTGTATTGATTTCTAAGCCTTCTCACAACTTTGTCTCCAGCTCCCCTGTAATTTTATTTGTCCAGTTATTAACTTTGATTAAAAAATGGCGTGGACTAAAAACCCGGATGGACGTAGTAGCCCTCCATTTTTATTTACTCCGCATATTAGATTTGACTGAAGTCAAACTTTTTAAAGTTTGACCAAGTTTAGGCCGAACACAACAAACCATAATTATTAGAGAGGGCAAACTTTACATACTCTCAAACCTTTCTGATAATTGAAATTAAAATTCTTTATTTCTACACACTCTCACACATTTCCGATAATTTGGCGCATGTGCGGTTGTTCACTTAAGGTAGGGTAGTGTACCGCACGTGAAGGACAGGAAGTGCGACCAAGACGCGTGGATCGTTAGTTCATCAGAAGTACTTCCTCTGTTCCTAAATATTTGTCTTTCAAGTGGTTTAAAATGGACTACCACATCGATGTATATAGACATTTTTTTACAGTGTAGATTCACTCATTTGATTCGTATGTAGTCATTTGTTGAAATCTCTAGAAAGACAAATATTTAGGAACAGAGGGAGTAGTAGTTTTCTTCACTGGTACGTTAAATAAAGAGTTTCGTTTCATACTTACACAATTTAAAATGTTTTTTTATGGAGAGAATAAGAAAACCACCCCACTATATATTAGTCGTATACACGAGTACTATATGGACGTAGCTTCATTGACTTTAGTGCACCTGCCTTTGGGTTTATGACAGGTGGGCCCAAAATGTGGCTGGCCCACCTGTCATACAGCCAAAAGCAGGTGCAGTTAAGGCACCGGAGCTCAGTCCGTACTATAGTATATATATATATATATATATATATATATATATATAAGCTGGAGCCTCAACGCTTGTTCGCTAGGGTTTGCACTCTCCACACTCTCGCTGCACTACACACATATATATATATATACATACACACACACACACACACACTGGAGGCTCAGTGTTCCTTTGCTAGGGTTTGCTATATTCATAGTCTCTCACCCTCTTCACCAGATCTAAACAAGATTGCGTTGTGGCCTCTGTCTCTCTCACCCTCTCACAGCCGGCGAAGGAGGCGTCCGGATCCCGTCGCACCGGGAAGGGGAGGAGGTGCAACGTTCACTCTATCGCCTTCGGCGGGGAGGCAATCCACTGCCGGCTGCGCTTTTCTCTTTCACCCAGCGCCTGTGCGGGAGGGCCACCGACCCCTTTTTCCTTGCAACCGTATGTAGTGTGGGAAGATCCGACCTCCCGCCGCATGCCTTGCCACATCCTGACGACCCTAAGGTATAAGTTTCTTTGAAATCGTCATTGGTCTAGCTGCATGTGGATCTTTTTCGATTCTGTAGTCGAATCTAGGTCTTGGTTCAAAGAGGAAAGAAGGGTGTGGTGGGGTGGAGAATGAATCTAGGACGTGGTTCAATGAGGAAAGGAGGGAGGGAAAGTAGTATAGACTAGCTATCCAGCCGCTTTGTTGGTCGAAAAGGGAAAAAGGGGGCAACCCAGTACACACATCTGTAAGGAACCGAACTCTTTGTTGAAAAGGGAAAGAAACTGGGGGTCGGGTAGTTTGTGGAGGACTAGATTTGCAGCCCTCACATAGGAAAAAGTTTCAAAGAGAACAAATATGGGACCAACGTAGATATGCTGATTGGCTACATACTCTGCATCACCCATTTATACGTGTGGATGCACATGGTGCTGGCATGTCCCATGTCCCATCCACATGATCGTGCAGTGTGTTTTGAGATGTTGTGCTACTTGTACTGGTACTATTTTAAATAAATGTTGAATTGAAGCTATTGTATTGCTCTATTTTCCTATTAAGTAGTGAACAAAAATGGTACCAACCCAGACATGATGCTTGTTGCTTTGTTTTTAACAAACTCTGCATCACCCCCTTTATAAGTAGATGGAAGCACATGGTGTTGTTGCGCCCACTCGCCCCTGGAACTGTTTATGCTTTTTCTTAATCTAATGATGATGGTAAAATTAAGCAATGCCACTCTCAGAATTAACTATTGAACTATTTTAAGAGAATTTCTCTGTTAATATGAATCAATGCAACCGTTTTAGAAATGCTACTATCCTATACTTTGTTTTCCATCAAGATAAGGTAGATGCTTCTTTTTGTGGCCGCATGTTTCATCCTCCTTTATTGGTAGTAATTGTTTCCTTTTTTGCATCTGTTAAATCAGGGATATCTATTCAACTTGTTGCTATAGCAAACTTAAATGTCACACCGACGACTTTACTTGATTTCAGTGCAACTACACAGAACAAGATTGGATTTCCTATTCGTGTTGGCAGATTTGTACGTGATCTTGTGTGTGTCATGACAGGTTGGTACATGCCTTCATCCACATGTTCGTGCAGTGTGTTTTGAGATGTTGTGCTACTTGTATTGGTACTATTTTAAATAAATGTTGAATGGAAGCTATTATATTGCTGTCTTTTCCCATTAGGTAGTGAAAAAAATGGGACCAAACCAGGCATTATGCATCTTGCTTTGTTACAACGAACTCTGCATCACCCCGTTTATAAGTAGATGGAAGCACATGTTGTTGTTGCGCCCACTCTCCCCTGGAACTGTTTATGCTTTTTGTTAATCTAATGCCGCTGGTAAAATAAGCAATGCCACTCTCAGAATTAACTACTGAATCTTATTTCAAAACTGCAACACTTGTTAGGGATTGGTGGGATTACCATTTTGGTGGCCGCATGTTTCATCCTCCTTTATTGGCCAGTAATTGATTCCTTTTTTGCCTCTGTTAAAACAGGGATATCTATTCAACTTGTTGCTATTGCGACATTTTGCTTCGCTTAATTTTGGTGGAACTACACAAAATGGGACCGGATTTCCATATATGTGTTGAGATCTCTTTTAGATCTTCCTCGGGAGTTGCTTCAAATCTTGGTCTTGAAAGGTCAGTACCTACTTTCCTCAGAATTAACTACTGAATCTTAGTTCAACACTGCAACACTTGTTAGGGATCGGCGGGAGTACCATTTCTGTTAGGGATCGGCCGGAGTACATGTTTAAGAAATGTATTATTCACATAATGTCTCTATTATTATATATCAGTTACAGTGTTTTACAAATGGTACTATCCTGCTTTGTAGTTCTTTCTACATGTTTAACCAAGGTATTGTTAAGATAATGTCTCTGTTAAAATGAATCAGTCGCATTGTTTTAGGAATGATACTTTTCTTCTTTGTCGTTCTTTATACATGTTGAAACAAGGCATTGTTAAGATAATGTCTCAGTTAATATGAATTAATCACACTGATTGAGAATTGCTACTCTCTTGCTTTGTTTCCCATTAAGATAAGGTAGACCAGTAGATGTTTTTCTTCTAGGAGTACAAGTCATCAACCATTATTTCTCAGTAATTGTTTCCCTTATACCTATTGTTGCTTACAGGGATATCAAAATTAAAGCTCGGTTTTATTCCGACTTTGATTTTAGTTGAACTGCACAAAAGGAGCCAATGTGTCTAAGGCAAACTGCTGCATTAGTGGGTCCAGTTGGTTTTACCACTTTGTAGAAAGAAGCAGTCACTATTTGCGCTACATTACTCAAGGAATGATCGAGAAGACTTACAAGGTATTAGTAGACGCTAGTGACATGACTAGTCTGCAGAGAGCATAGGAAACTCTACAACACGTGGAGTGCACTGGGCAAAAAGTGCCCAAACAAGTACAGGAAGCTAGGACAGGACTCCAAATCTGTCAATGTCATTCTAAGCAACAATGATGGGGCATCTGGGTATGGTAATCTGTTTACCGTACTTTCAGTTTGTTAGTCCACCGATTGGTGGGTTGACACTGGGGACAATATTCATGTGTGTGCTGCTGTGTCATTGTTTTCTTGCAGCATATAAATACGATATCCACAGGGATGCTCAGCTTGATTATAGTGGAACTGCACATAATGTCCAGATGGTTTGTGTCCTCCATAATACTTCATCATGCACAATACATCGAATAGTTCTCTAATCATTCATCGTCACCTTGAGCCACCGGACTATATGTTTGAATGGTGCTGCCAGCGTCGACCATTAAGAAGGGTAAGAAGAAAGACAAAAAGAGAGATGGCTGCTTTGCTTGTGGTTCCGAGGAACACTGGGCAAACAAGTGCCCAAGCAAGTACCAAGAAGCCAAGACAGGACTCCAAATCTGTCAATGTCACTCTAAGCAACAATGATGGGGCATCTGGGTATGGTAATCTGTTTACCGTACTTTCAGTTTGTTAGTCCACCGATTGGTGGGTTAACACTGGGGCCAATATTCATGTGTGTGCTGATGTGTCTTTGTTTTCTGGGAGCATATAAATACGAAATCCACAGGGATGCTCGGCTTGATTTTAGTGGAACTGCACAAAATGTTGAGATGGTTTGTGTCCTCCATAATACTTCATCATGCACAATACATCGAATGGTTCTCTAATCATTCGTCATCACCTTGAGCCACCGGACTATCAAATGACAAACTGATGACAAACCCTACCCGTTCCACAATCATAGGCATTACATATTTTGAATGGGAAAAGCGTGTCAAAGTTGACATTAGTTTAATATATTGGAATTGGAAAACCTTGTCAATTTTTGCTCATTGATGTTAGCCAGAAGACATGCATTTGATATTTTTTAGTGGGATGCCCTTTGCTATGAGCAACGTCGATCGTGTTTTCCTATTCCTATCTTCAGTTCAGAAGTAAATATTTACTTTGCTGAGATGCATAGTCACATTATTGTTGACTTATGTAAGATATTTTAAGAGTTTGTTCTGAATATTGTCTATGTAATGCCAGGACTTGTGTTTGATTGCAAAGTTGAGCTTGGAATGTTGTGGCATGCGGCATCACGATCTGTTCATCGTGCCTCCTGAGAATAATGCTTCATATTGTTTTGCATGTCGATCTAATGCCAGTGATTTGCTTGTTAAGAAGATCATCCTCTTCTGTTGTTTCCGTGCTTAAGAAGTTCATCATCTTATGTTTCATTCATAGCCTATATGACAAGTTGGGTAGGTTAGCCTATATGATCTTCCGACCAACTCATCATCTTAGGCCGTGATTGGATTGTCGTTTTACAACCAAAACTGCTTGTAAAACTGACGCTTGTAAATAAAAGCAGATGGTCTCGGGCAAAGCGCTTGGTTGGTCGATTTCGACTAGTAAAATATACATTGGTCTCTCAAATTACACACATAACCCACCGGTTTTACTTACAGACCTCGGGCCCTCGGTTTCATTACGCCTGTATTTTACGCGTTGTTTCCGATGACGAGTAAATTACACTTGTATCTTAATAGAGGTGTGAAATAAACCAGAGCTCCCAAGCGCGGCCTTACCGTTTCATGTCGTCTTAGTCTCTCGAAGGTGCTCATAGGTGTCCGATGATCCTGGCTTCCTGAATGAGCAGCGGGCGCTGTATCAGATCATCCGTAGGGCCCGCGAGGCCCTCTCCGTCGTCCTTCGAGTTGTTGCGCTCGCCGTGGCGCCGAGCATTGTTAACATGGTCAATGAACATGAGGATTCAGAAGATGACTTTATTTTGACTGGATGACAGTAGGGACCCACTAGGGCCATAGCCATACGTACGCAAGTGCCTCCTTATTATGTACAACTATATTTTTTTGCTTCCTCCTGGTGTCCTGACATCACGGTCCCACACCATTGTCAACCTATGTAGTCAACATAAACGAGAGAATTGCACAAGGTGCGGCCGACAGCTGGGACCAAGCAGCTCGAGCAGTATTTATGTTTTTGAGGCGTGAGCACTACAGAGTTTTTCTTGGTGATGTTTTCGTTGTTGTTCAGAGGAGAGCAAGGTATTAACTGGGCGGGCTGTGGCCTGTCTAGCCCAGGATAGATATCCAACCCAGATATTAATTTTTTTCAAGATGAAAATTGCTAGACCAGCTATACGTTTTTTTGAGGAATACCCAGGCAAGGTCAACTTGTTATTCTCCGCCCCGCTGGGCTGCAAATCTTTCCTAGGTGGGATGCATTAGGCTTAACAGGAAAATGGGCTTTAAAAAATAAAAAATGGGATGTAATTATAAAAACTGGGCAGTAACTATAAAAAAATGCACCAAACACGAAATTAGTTTATAAAATATTATTTATAGATTTTCAAAATCTTAATTTTAAACTGCTGCGCGCACAATGTTTTGTTGGATTTTTACATAATACAAATTTATATTTAATCTAACTATATATTTCGGGATAAAAATATTTCGGATCCCATCAAAATGTGGGAAATTTTATTGAATTCTGTCTTGAACGGTTGGTTGAAATTATTAATCGTTGTCCTAGCTAGAAAATGGGTTGTACTTTTAACAAACTATAAATGGGCTGTAGTAAATTCCATTAGAATTCAAAAATGGGTTGTACATTCTTACAAATCGCAAATGGGCTATAAGTTCTCTGCCACACACTTGTGGGCCTACTAAGTTGACGCGTCCCCTAAAAACTAGAAGTTGACGTGTATGCAAGGCCTTGTCGACTTATTATAGTCAACACATGGTTCTAGCAGTAGTGGCCGTTGGATATCTATCCAATGGATGTCGTGCTTCTTCTTCAATCTCGGATTTTCTAGCTTCGACCGCCCAAAAAAAGATTCCTCCCCCTGACATCTGGGGCGCACCGTTTCGGAGGCTGACCTGTGGCCTACTAAGTTCATGCGTACCAAGGGCTTTGTCAACTTAGTCAATATAAACGATTCTAGCTGCAGTGACCGTACGATGTCCATCCAACGGCCGTAGTGCTTCTTCAACCTCTGGTCTTCTTGCTCCAGCCACCCAAAGCAGCGCCGGTCGTGCCGCCTGCTCCTGCCTCCCGTGGCCGGCCGTGCTGCCGCGGAGGCCTCACCGCCCCCTACTACTTCCACCGATGGCCAGGCCATCCCTCCACTCACACACACCCCCTGTTATTCTGCAGCGACGGCAGCCTCACACCGTAGCCGAACCAGTGAACCCTCGTACTCCTCTCCGCGCGGGCTTCCACTGCCGCTTCTTCCCTGGCTTCGCGTCGTCCCCTTCCTAGGCCTCGCCGTCGTCCACCGCCCTGGTGCTCTCGGCACGGCGTGGTCGATGTGGTCAAGGAACGATTTCCATCGAAAGAGTACTGTATGTGGAGAGGCTGACAGCTGGGTCCACGGCGGCCGCAAGGAAGTGCCTCCTTATTACGCGCAAAATAATTATTCCTCCACCTGACAGCAGGGACCCACCTGACGAGCCACCGTATTTCACGAAAAAAACATTTCCCCCGACTGCTAGGACCCACCAGCTACATCTTCGCACGCAAGGAAGTGCATCCGTGCAAAAAAATGATTTGCCCCCTGACTGCTGGGACCCACCAGCTACATCTTCACACGCAAGGAACTGCGTGACAGTCGGGACCCACCTGGTCGAAGCGTACGTAGCGTTATCTTTCTGGTCGCGAACGTGTACGTACATACTGATCCATGTAGAGGCGCGCACGTGTCGTAGTAGAGGCGCGCATGTAGCATGTACACGTACGTATAGCGGCCAGTGTGCAAGAAGGAAAATATGGCCACGTACGTACATACGTGCAGGGTCTCGAACGCCTACTCGCGCATACGTACGACCATGGCTCGTGTACATGGATGGGTCGGAACGGAGAAACAACATCGTCGTCGTGTTCATGGGGAGCCAACCGGCTAGGTCAGAATGGAATGCGTCATCGTGTTCATCAGGAGGGCTTGGATGGAACAGCCGATGGAAATGAGGCCTGGTGTACCGCACAACAGAGGAAACAGCCTTGTGTTTGACGGGCCACGTTCAAAATGGGATCCTGTTCATCAGGAGGGGTCTGGCGTACCGCAAAACAGAGGAAACGGACCTCCTACGGTCGAAACGGGGTCCTGTTGATTGGGAGGGGTGTGGCGTACCGCAAAACAGAGGAAACGGGCTTGTGTTGGAGCGCTAAGGTCGAAACAGGGGTCCTGTTCATCGGGAGGGGTGTGGCGTACCGCAAAACGGGACTCCACGGGATACTGTTCATCTCCATCGTCGACCCCCTCCAGCCTCCACGGGCTACTGTTCATCCACCGTCGACCTCCTCGAGCCTCCACCTGCGACTGTTCATCCACCGCGCGCTACGCCACCGACTATTGTTCAGCCAGCCCTCTCCACGGGCTCCTGTTCAACCACCCCTCCATGGGCTACTATTCATCCATCCGTCCACCGTCTACTGTTCATCCAGCCCTCCACGGGGTGGTCCTATTCATCCAACCCTCCACAGGGTCCTGTTCATCCAGCCCCAGCCGGCTCAATCGATCGGGGTCCTGTTCATCCAGAGGCAACACCAAAGGGTCCTGTTCATCCACCCCCACCGGGAACAATTCATCCAAAGCCCCCAGCAACGCTCACTGTTCATCCAGAGGCAGCATCGATCGGCTTTAGTTAGCAACAGTGGCGAAGGAATCACTCGGGTTCAGTAACATAGCTAGTGCAATCGCTCGGGTTCAGTTAGAGCCCAACGCCTCGCTCGGGTTCAGTTAGAGCTCAACGCCTCGCACACACGCGCGTACGTGTACGAGAGAAACGCGCATCGCTCGGCCCCCGACCACCCACCGTAACCGGGAACTCCCTGAAATTTTCCTCGCCCTCGCTTCTACCATGGTTTTTTCCATCATGGACGGCCCAAAGAATGTCTTGTAGCTGCGTCTCTGGCACGCCTAGGACGAAAAGCCCATTTTCTGTCATGATTTTTTGTCATAGAAGTAGGAGCCCACCACATCTATGATGATACCGGGTTTTGTCACAATTATCGTCATAGAAGTGTCATAAGTATGACAGAATTTTTTTTCATTCGGCCCAAAATGTCACGAATGTGTCTTTTTTTTGTAGTGAACACTCGCTAGCAACGAGCATAGGAGGGGATTCAGATGCGAAGTTAATGGACGACGCCTAAACATTTTGGGAATATCTGATTTTCATAAGTTGGCTTAACGTAGAGAGAGGGAGTACTACCTCAGTCCAAGTTTTTATGCCACGTCATATATTTCTTTGTCAAAGTTTGACCAAACTTTTTAACTACTCACTACTTTCCGGTTAATAGGGCATAAATTTGAAATCTCATCAACCAAGGTAGATTATGAATGGAGAAATGTAGTACTCCATCTCGTAGTTTACAAAATTACTCAAACTTTAATCTGTATTAATTACAATACATTCATGGACAACCACTAAATGAGTAGGAATGGTTACATGCACTGATTGGTTTCTTTTAATCCTTGCATGCATCAATTTAATGCACCTTGGAATGTGAACATGTGGTGGAAAGAAGTGAAAATAAGACTGTTAGACTAGTCACAGTGGGGAGTAACTTAGAGGAGTAACATGCATATGTTACTAGTCTATGTTACTACCTCCACAATGGGTAGTAACATATGTGTTGTGTCATGCATCACTTCATTTATAAGGTTGTAGACTCATCTCTTCTTCATATGTGTAATGTTACAGTAACTAGCTGTGTTACCACATGCCTCTCTTTCTTCATTAATTACATGCCACATCATCTATTTTGTCTAGATAAGTGTGATGTTACCACCTATGTTACTCCCACTGTAGGTAGTCTTATGAAGAAAATGGATGAGCCCAATAAACGAACAAAGTTCAGAACCAACATAATTAATACGGCCATCGGCCGTGTGCACACATTTATTTTCCAGCATATTTCTTTATTTCATCAATGACATTTTGATACAGGGAAGTACATTCACCAATTCTTAACGGCTCCCACTAATTGTGTTAATATCTTCTCTATTTCTTCATTGTTGATCTGTGGCTTCTCGAGCTTGCACACTTCTTTCTTCTTTGATTCTAAAGAACTAGACGTTGCTTCACATCTAATATCATCTCTAGTCTCATCTCTAGCCTCTATTCTAGCAAGGAGTGCATGAGCATCTACCAAATTTTGTGCTATCAATAGATTGATGTATTCTTCTTCCTAAAACCAAAACTTGCATCCATCCTACACACAAGTTTGAGTATAAGCTGCTGAACATGCGCCGAATAAGGGAGCACAACCAACTAAAAAGAAGTACTACGCACCTTATATTTTTTGCACTTGATGAACACCCATCCGAGATGTTGTGGCGTGGTCGAAATGCGGTGCAAGACCTACCCCGGGCAGCCATCACACTTTATGAGTGGCAATGGTGAAACGACTAGCCGCTGGGCCAGGGCTAAGCCCGGACGGTGGCCGGCCGTGTCTTTGCCGGCGATCCGCCGACGGGATAGATCCGAGCGGCTAGAGGCGGATTCAGTACCTGCACGCAACGTGGAGGGATTTCCATTGTTGTGTGACCCGATACCCGGACACTCGATGGCAAGGAGCAGTCGCAGGCGGCCGGAATGCTCCAAATCCAGCAGTCGTGTGTGTCAAATCCCGCGGCCGCAGATATAGCGGTTGACCGCTGACCGCCTGGACGAGAGGCATTGATCCGGCCGTCATGGTGTGGTCGGTTGGGCTATAGTGCGAGGCTCCAACGGACGTGCGTGTACCTGATCTTCTCTTCTTGTACGTACTCCATTTATCTCACTCCCTGTGGCTTCTCACTCCCGCAATATTCCAATTCAATGAACATGTGTGTGTGTGTGTTTTAACAACGTGTGTGTGCTAGAGAGAGCGACACATCGACCTACTTATATAGAGAGATGGTGTGCAACACTATGATTTAGCTGCAAGAGTCGGTGCATCCCCTCATTTTCGGGTGTCCGGTCGGGATAGCTGCCATGCACGCTCCTGACTAGCCTGGCCCACCCAAAGCCCCTCCATCGCCTACGCGTGCTTCCCACCCGAAACTGTCAGCACCACTCTAGAGAATCGCTGCTGCATTCATGCCTGGGAAGAGCGGACGCGACCTCTCACTAGCACCTGCGTTGAAGGGAGAAGCGGATTCAAGAGTGATGGTTTCTTCATCCGTCCAACTTATTGCCAGGTCTATGTGATTTGATGACTCATTGGTCATTATTACTGAGGTGGTCCGACCGTGCTGAGTCTCAGTTGCACTGTACACTTCACTTTGGTGCATGTCATGTGGAACGGATGTTGGATGTCCTATGTTTCGGCAAAAGGAGGTAGAGCATCTCCACTCGTTACAATTTTCTCCATTCTTACGGCGGAGGAGTGCGAAAGCAGTGAAAACATGCTAGCTCAGTGATTACATGGCCCACCTCACACTATCACCATATTTTCTGGACACCGTGCGACAGCTAACTCTTTACTACATAGTATGTACTATAATTTCTCAGGGAGATAAATTTGTATGCTATGAAGCTTCCAGCTTCTGTTTCATGTATCTTGCGTCCAAGGTTGCCCTGTTGCAACATTCCATCAAATACAAAGGAGACTAACATGCATGCTATTGCATCTCAATGATTCATAGATCATAGCCAATATGTACTCCCTCCGTTCCAAAATCAGTGTCTCAACTTTACGCCAACTTTACTAAAGTTGACACTTATTTTGGAACAAAGACAACTAAAGAAAAAAAAATGATCCATGCAGTCCCTAGGCCTTGAACCCGAAACCCTAACCAGGCTTTAATTTGCTGGCGACGTCGAACCTTCTGAAGAAATGAAGTTTGCAACCCTTTAAACATCGGATCATTTTGTGCAGTTTCAATAAAATTGAGCAGAGCATCCCTATGGCAAAGAAATTGAAGCGTGATTAGAATAAAACTAGTGGGAGTAGTTGATGAGACATAAATTCATCACAAATACAATAGAAGCCAGTAGAGGTACGTGCAGGGCAAAGAAGTAGAGAAATATCCACATGGAGCAATGTGGGCAGCTGGGGCAGTGGTGCAAGCCGGCTGTAAAGGAAGTTGTACCTAAGGATGTCGGGATGTAGCTCAACCTAGAGGAGTGTCGATACAACAAACCCTAGGGCTGTTGCCCAGACTATGCACAGGCACAAGGAAACGATTGAAGTACCAGCCCAAGTCAGAGTTCAAGGAGCTAAGATATTCGAAGGACCAACATACAGATCAGAGAGACCAGGATCGAACCAGAGAAGCAAGATACCACCAAGAGAAAGGCCTCCTTTAACGGGTAGGTGAGCCTGGCAAAGGGCAAGGCCATGCCCATAAGAAGACAACCAAGGCGTCCCGACAGGGCCTGCCGGCACTCACGAAGACAAGGCCACCTCACCAATAACTCTGCCACGATCCACGTCGTCGATCAATGCGGTGTTAAGCCGCAAAGTGACTAAGAGGCAGCCATTCGCCACATGGCAACCTCTCTCTACAGGAAAACCCACAGATGACACCCGTCCTGCAACATGTCAAACAAGCAGGCGTGGAGCTGGCAAGATGGCCCGACAAGTCTTGCCAGGCAACCAACGATGTGACGTTAAGCGATGCATTTAATGCGCCCTGACAGCCCGCAGAGTTAGGTATGATAGCACTGTTTGCTATCTTATCAGTGCATAATTACTACTTTGCCACTATGTTAACCCCTTGATCTATAAAAGGAGGTCCGTGGCAACCATAGACAGGGTTAGAAGATTGGACAACTCACGCCCCCATACGCGCGTAGCCACTACCGCCCTGAGGCAACCCCTGCCGGGCAAGTGTAGTATGCTCCACCACCATCTTTCCACCATCAATCCACTAAAGCAGGAGTAGGGTTTTACGCATCACGGCGGCACGAACCTGAGTAAAATTGCCTGCGTGATCTCTGTCGTACTGCCCCATGCTCGTATACTCTTTGTGCAATGCGACGTCCCCCTGCCGAACCAACAAGGGGCCTTCTGGTCCCATAGGAGGCCGTGGTTTTCCGCGACATCTTCGGCGCGCCAGGTAGGGGGCTCGCTTGCACGAACTTGAAGGTGTGTGCTGTGCGTCATCTTCTTCACCGTCTTCATCTTTAACAGCACCATCGGCCATGGCGCCCAAGAAGAAACTCGGCCCTTCGGCTCACCCATCCACCTCGAAGGCTCCGCCGCCTGTGGCCTCTAACGGTGCGGGAGGTGCGGAGACACACGAGGACACGGACGCTGTGGGAGATGTGGTCGAAGGAGGCGGCACCGTCACCACTGCCCCCGCGGCCGACACAGGAGCCAGAGGCATCGGAGGAGAGCAGCTTCAGCAACATCCTGACGACTATTCTCCACAAGGTACGGGCGATGGGGTTACTCCATCTATGCCCCCCTCTCCCACCGACGGGCACAGCCGTAGCAACGGCGCGCAGACCGGGGTGAATCGCCGCCCTCCAACTGCTCCCACCACGGGTGCGGCCGCAATGCATGCATGTCCCTCGGGACGGGCCGACCAAGCCATTGTGTCCGACGGAGCCGCTGGCCCTCGAGCGCCTTCACCACACCACATCCAGGTGGTCGCCTTGCAGCAGCAGCGGGGGCGCAGGGCTGCCGCCGCTGCCGCCACCAGGAGCCGAGCGACGGTGCGATCGACTTCATCATCATCTCTGCCAAGTATAGCTTCGAAGGGCGTGGTGCAGGCTCAACTGTTGCTGAGGTTTCCGCCAGCGGCCGAGCAGATGGATGAATGGCGTGCCAGCATCCAAAGTCTGCTCGGTTTTGCCGAAGCTAGGGGCTCATGGCGAGCTGGCCCACAGCGACCTCCCCAAGCGACAGCAACGGCTCATGATGCTGACCGTACGGAAGGGGTTATCCCCACTGTGCAGTCCTCGCCATGGCAGCCAGCGCGAGGACAACAGAATCAAGACCCCGACGATGTCTCGATGGCCTCTCCTGACCCTCGAGCATGTCCAGGCCAAGGACGAGCATCGGAGGAAAGGCGAAGAGGAGACACACGCGTCGTTGTCGAGCAACGCCGTGACGACCTCCGCCGGACCGACGGGTGCGACGACCCCTACGTCGACGAGCCCGCGCTCGGTGTTCGCGGGTTCCTACCTTTCGAGGTTGGCTGCCCCGCCTTCACTCGTGAGCTGCGTCAAGTCCGTTGGCCATCCGTTCGCACGTTCAAGACACAGATACCTGAGAAGTATGATGGGAAGCTGAACCCGACAGAGTTCCTGAGCATCTACACCATCGTTGTTCAGGCTGCTGGGGGCAGAGATGAGAAGGTGTTTGCCAACTACTTCCCTTTGGCCCTCAAGTCCAATGTGAGGTCTTGGCTGATGCACCTGCCGGAGAACTCCATTTCGTCATGGGCTGACCTGTGCCATGAGTTCATTGGCGCCTTCACTGGCGGCCATCAAGAGCCAGGCCGACCTAGCGACTTGCAGCTTCTCCAGCAGAAGGAAGGAGAAACCCTCTGTAAGTATTTACAGAGATTCAGCAAAATTCATAGAAACACCCCAAATATCCATCCAGCAGCTGTGATAGCTGCCTTCCAGTCCAATGTGCACAACCGCCAGATTCGTTCCAAGATGAACGTGCGGTTGCCCAAGACTGTGAAGGAGCTCTACACCCTAGTTGATAAGTGTGTCTGGATGGAGGAGGGAAGGAAGTTGCCCGGAGAGGAAGATTGCACCAATGTTGATTCAGAGGATGATGACGAATCAACTAGCTAGAAGAAGAGCAAGAAGCGTAGTAAGAAGCGGAGGGATAAAGCAGTGATGACTGTTGAAGGATCAGGTACACCTATTACCGGCAAGAAGGCCAAAGCTGAGGCCCCCGGTGAGGAAGCTACCGCGTGCGGTAACTGTCGGGAAGCCGCTGCGGCCAAGAAAGCCGGGAAAGGTGATGGGCCGTATTGCAAGATTCATCAGACCAAGGGCCACGACCTTCAAGAGTGTTATCAGGTTGAGTAGCTTATCAAGAGACAGAGAGCAGAGTATTAGAAGCGTGACAAGGAAAAAGTTCAGAATGTTGCTGGCGATAAGGGCTGAGGTGGTGAAGTAAATCGCCTCGGCAAACCCTTTCGGAACCAAGGAAAACCCACGAGAGGCCGAGAGAAGGAAGCTTGTGATGATGAGAGTGATGGAGGGGATGAAGAGAAAACCAGTGAGCAAGAGTTTCAAAAGGCCATCGACGCCCTGTGCATTGGCGGAGGTGCATCCCTGGACACCTCTCACCGCCAACTCAAGCGGTAGGCGCGAGACGTCAATGCCGTGGAACCAGCACCAGAGGCCCGCAAGCCGCTCAAGTGGTCCCGTACGCCCTTCATCTTTGATAAGGAGGATCATCCTAGTCGAACCACTGCGGTAGGGTGTTTGCCATTGTTGGTCTCCCCAACAATTTGCAACCTCAAGGTCACAAAGATGTTGGTGGATGGCGGGGCCAGATTGAATCTGATTTCCCCAGCAGTTATCAACAAGATTTAGATAGCAGAGGAAGAACTAGAGGTTACCGGCACATTTCAAGGAGTTAATCCCGGCAGGAGCCATCCTAAGGGAAAGATCACGTTGCCGATAACATTTGGGGGAGAACTAAACTACCGGACTGAGAGGATTGTGTTTGATGTGGTCGATCTCCCCTGCCATACCATGGGATTCTTGGACGCCCGACCTTGGATAAATTCATGGCGGCATCCCACTATGCCTACAATACCTTGAAGATGCTTGGGCCATTGGGAGCCATCACCATCCCATCAGATGAGAAGGATGCAATCATTTGTGTGGACAAGATACCGGGACGCGGTCGCGGTAGAGGCAGCGGCAGCAATGGTTTCCGCTAAGGAAAGCAAAGGAAAAAAGAGAGATCGTAGGAGCCCCTCCGAGTGCACGGCACCCGTTGATGACGTGCCGGAGTTTTCCAACAACAAGAGATCCAAGGTCACTACACCCCAAGTAAAGAAGGTCCAGGCAGGGTTGGCTGGCGTTGATGGTACTTTCACTATCAGCGCCACCCTTGATGACAAATAGGAAAGTGCGCTTGTTGCCTTCCTGCAGGCGAATGTCGATGTGTTTGCTTGGCAACCATCTGATATCCCCGGTGTTCCCAGGGAGGTAATCGAGCACCACCTTGCTGTCTGCCCACACGCCCGACCTGTCAAGCAAAAAGTCCAGAAGCAGGCCTTGGAGAGGTAGCAGTTCATTACGGAAGATATTAAGAAACTTGAGGTAGCTCATTTGGCCAGAGGAGTGTTGCATCCCACGTGGTTGGCAAATCCAGTCGTAGTCCGGAAGCAAACGGGAGGTGGAGGCTTTGCATAGATTTCACATATCTCAACAAAGCTTGCCCGAAGGACCCATTTCCCTTGCCGCGTATTGATCCGATTGTGGATTCCACTTCATGTTGTGATTTGCTCTCCTTTCTGGATGCATATTCTGGGTATCACCAAATCTTCATGTCCAAGGAAGATGAACAAAAGATGTCGTTCATTACTCCATGTGGTACGTACTGTTTCGTCCGCATGTCGTTCGGATTAAAGAGTGTCGGGTCCACTTTTGCAAGGGCAGTCCAGATTGGTTTTGAGCCACAGTTGCACAGAAACATAGAAGCTTATATGGATGACATTGTGGTCAAGACCAAGGATAGAGCCACCCTTATTCACTATTTGGAGGAGACATTTGCTAATCTACGCAAGATCAATTTGAAGCTCAACCCGGAGAAGTGTGTATTTGGTTTCCCTTCGGCAAGTTGCTTGGGTTCTTTGTGTCCCATTGCGGGATCGAGGCCAACCTCAATAAGATCAAAGCCATTGAGCAGATCCAAGCGCCAAGGACAGTTAAGGATGTGAGGCATCTGACAGGATGCGTTGCCGCGCTAAGCAGATTCATCCCCAAGTCTGTCGAGCGCGCCCTGCCGTTCTTCAAATTTTTTAAGAAGATAGGGCCTATGAAGTGGACCCCAGAAGCAGATACAACTTTGCAAGAGTTGAAGGCCTACTTGTCCTCTATGCCTACCTTGGTTGCTCCTAAACCCCAGGAGCTATTGCTGCTGTACTTAGCAGCAACCAATGAGGTGGTCAGTGCAGCCTTGGTAGCGCAATGAGAAGTGGATGAGGTAGAGAGTGAGCAGGCACCGGCAGAGTCAGAGAAGGATCAGGGAAACAATAAGCACGGCAACAAGAGCAACCCGAAGGACGCGAAAAGGAAGAAAGTGGTGCAGCACCCAGTGTACTTCGTCAACTCCCTGTTACAGGGGGCTAGATTGAGGTACTCTAGCGTGCAAAAGTTGATATTTGGTCTCATCATGGCCTCAAAGAAACTGCGCCACTACTCCCAAGCCCATGAGGTCACAGTTGTCACTCATTTCCTATTGCAAAGGAAACTCTGAAACCCTAAGGCTACCGGCAGAATAGTGGAGTGGGCTTTGGAGTTATCCAGTTTTGGTTTGATGTTTGAGAGCACATCAACTATTCAGAGCAGGGCATTGGTAGAGTTTATTGCAGAATGGATGCCAACCCCTGATGAGGAAGTGACAGAGATAGTTATCCCTGATGTCTACTACACAACATTCTTCTTTTAGACTTGTTGGTCCTCCAAGTGCAGAGGTTTGTAGGACAGTAGCAAATTTCCCTCAAGTGGATGACCTAAGGTTTATCAATCCGTGGGAGGCGTAGGATGAAGATGGTCTCTCTCAAGAACCAAATAACAAAGAGTCTCTTATGTCCCCAACACACCAAATACCATGGTAAATTGTATAGGTGCACTAGTTCGGCGAAGAGATGGTGATACAAGTGCAATTTGGATGGTAGGTATAGGTTTTTGTAACCTGAAATTATAAAAACAGCAAGGTAACAAGTAATAAAAGTGAGCGAAAATGGTATTGCAATGCTAGAAAACAAGGCCTAGGGTTCATACTTTCACTAGTGCAAGTTCTCTCAACAATAATAACATAATTGGATCATATAACTATCCCTCAACATGCAACAAAGAGTCACTAATAGCAGAGAACAAACGAAGAGATTATTGTAGGGTACGAAACCACCTCAAAGTTATCCTTTCTGATCGATCTATTGAAGAGTCCGTAGTAAAATAACATGAAGCTATTCTTTTCGTTCAATCTATCCTAGAGTTCGTACTAGAATAACACCTTAAGACACAAATCAACCAAAACCCTAATGTCACCTAGATACTCCAATGTCACCTCAAGTATCCGTGGATATGATTATACGATATGCATCACACAATCTCAGATACATCTATTCAACCAATACAAAGAACTTCAAAGAGTGCCCCAAAGTTTCTACCGAAGAGTCAAGACAAAAACGTGTGCCAACCCCTATGCATAAGTTCACGAGGTCACAAAACTCGCAAGTTGATCACCAAAACATACATCAAGTGTATCACGTGAATATCCCATTGTCACCACAGATAAGCACATGCAAGACATACATCAAGTGTTCTCAAATCCTTAAAGACCCAATCTGATAAGATAACTTCAAAGGGAAAACTCAATCCATTACAAGAGAGTAGAGGGGGAGAAACATCATAAGATCCAACTATAATAGCAAAGCCCGCGATACATCAAGATCGTGTGAATCAAGAACACGAGAGAGAGAGAGATCAAACACATAGCTACTGGTACATACCCTTAACCCCGAGGGTGAACTACTCCCTCCTCGTCAAGGAGAGCGCCGGGATGATGAAGATGGCCATCGGAGAGGGATTCCCCCCCTCCGACAGGGTGCCAGAACGGGTTTAGATTGCTTTCGGTGGCTACGGAGGCTTGCGGCACCGGAACTCCTGATCTAGGTTTCTTTCTGGAAGTTTGGGGTTAGATAAGAGGTGTTGGACTCGAGAACAAGTCAGGGGGGTCCCCGAGGCGGCCACGAGGTAGGGGGCGCGCCCAGGGGGTAGGGCGCGCGCCCCACCCTCGTGGTGGCTTCGGGACTCTTCTGGTCCATCTCCGGTACTCAGTGGGCTTCTTCTGGTCCAAAAATGATCTCCGTGAAATTTCAGGTCAACTGGACTCCGTTTGGTTTTCCTTTTCTGCGATACTCAAAAACAAGGAAAAAACAGAAACTGGCACTGGGCTCTAGGTTAATACGTTAGTCCCAAAAATCATATAAAATAGCATATAAATGCATATAAAGCATCCTAGATGGATAATATAATAGCACGGAACAATCAAAAATTATAGATACGTTGGAGACGTATCAAGCATCCCCAAGCTTAATTCCTGCTCGTCCTCGAGTAGGTAAATGATAAAATCAGAATTTTTGATGTGGAATGCTACCTAACATATTTATCAATGTAATCTTCTTTATTGTGGCATGAATGTCAGATCCGAAAGATTCAAGACAAAAGTTTAATATTGACATAAAAATAATAATAATTCAAGCATACTAGCCAAGCAATTATGTCTTCTCAAAATAGCATAGCCAAAGAAAGCTCATCCCTACAAAATCATATAGTTTGGCCATGCTTCATTTTTGTCACACAAAATGCTCCTATCATGCACAACCCCGATGACAAGCCAAGCAATTGTTTCATGCTTTAGTATTCTCAAACTTTTTCAACTTTCACGCAATACATGAGCGCCAGCCATGGACATAGCACTATGTGTGGAATAGAATATGATGATGGAGGTTGTGTGGAGAAGACAAAAAAGAAGAAAGTCTCACATTGACACGGCTAATCAACTGTGACGCCCGGATAATCAAGCTGCAGTAACCTCTGCTAATAACGCCATGTCACCTCCGTTATTGTCGCTAATCTCGCGTTAGTTCGAAACCGATTCAAATTCAAATTCAAAATAGAGGCAAACAATAAAAGTTTTCAAATATTAAAACTAAAATGTTCGGAGTAATCCAAATATTGCATAGGTAATTGTGGCAGAGAAACCAAACTTTGATAAAGTGTTTAAAGGCTCTAAAATAAATAAAACAATAGCTTAGACATTTAAATAAATGCCTTTCATAATTTATAGAGTATTAAACTATTTTAATTAGGTGTGGACTTTTTGTGGCAGTGGTAAAACTATTCACACTAATTTAGGTGCTTCTGTATATATTTTGTAAAACAAAATTAAATGAGCATAAAGATAAAACAATAAAGTAAAATTACTAATATAAAAAGGAAACAACCCCCCCTCCCGACTGGGCCTTGGCCCAGTTAGCCGTGCGGCCCAGCTAGCCAACCGGCCCAACCGCACCCCCTCTCTGGCCTACAAGGCCACCTCTCCCACACACGTAACCCTAACTCCCGATCCCCCCACTAGCAGCCGCTCACCCTCACCTCGTCCTCCCCCTCCCCCGATCCAGAATTGGATCAGGGCGCTCGACGCCGCCGCCGCTCGGAGGCGCCCGAACCCCGCGCCCCGCCGCGCCTCCGTCCTTCCCCCCGCGACCATCGCGCCGGAGCCCTTTTCCCCCCTCGTCGGCGCCTCATCATCCTGGCCGCGTCTGGTGC
The DNA here is from genome assembly GCF_003073215.2 of Triticum urartu. Lineage (NCBI taxonomy): Eukaryota > Viridiplantae > Streptophyta > Magnoliopsida > Poales > Poaceae > Triticum > Triticum urartu. The sequence continues at coordinate 59,997,353 of NC_053026.1, forward strand.
TACTCCCCGTAGCCCCGACGAGCGTGCCCGTGCGCGAGGACCGGCCGCCTCCGCCCTGCAGCTTCTTCGTCTTCCTCGCGCAACGCCTGCAACACCACTGGCCGCTGCCGTCATCGCCACGCCCCGCCGAAGCTCACCACCGCCTCGCGAGCCATGGCTTCCTCCTCCTCGCCCCATGCTGAGGACGTCATCCCCGCGCTGCGTCCCCCAAGCCTTCTACTCGGCCTCGCACCTGCCGGCCCATCCGGCCGCCGGACCTCGCCTGCAGGGTTCCTCCGGCCTCCCCGAGCCCTCCTCTGCAACGATGTGAGCCTTCGGCTCCCCCTGGCCTCTCCCCTCTCTTCGCCGTGCCTCGTAGACGCCCTGTCGATGAGGCCGTGCCTCTGCCACCACTCGACGCCGACGTGGTGGTCGATTCCGACCGTCCCTGCTCCTGCTAGAAGCTCCAGTGTGTGTGTGGCGAGGCCCTCGTCCGATCCATGACGACCACCGCTAGAATGTTCACCGGAGGCGAGCGCACGGTCGTCGCCGGTACGCTCTGCCTCAACGTCGTTACCCTGCTGACGTGGAACTGCGATTAGCGCTTAATTACCATGCTAATCAACCCACCATGTCATTGACCAGTGGGTCATCCCTGCTAATTCCCACTATTTAATAAACCTGTTAACTAAGTAGACAATAACATGTGGACCCCCAGCACCCAAATAACCCTTCACTTAAAACATGCCCCTGACAGTAGGCCCCACTACTTAATTAGATTAACTAAAACCGTTTAAAAACTTTGATTAACAAAAGGGTCCACTAACATATGGGTCCCACTACTAAATAAATCTAGCTAGTAAAATAGTTTAACTAGCAGTCTATGACATGTGGCCCCCACATGTCAGTTGGACCAGTCAAAGCAGTCAACAAGTTGACTGTTGACTGTTGGCTAGGCAGTCAGCAGGGCCCACCTGTTAGTCAAATAGTCATATCCCTGTGTACACTTCTGAGTACCCGTAGCATATAGTATCTAATATAATTTCGAATTAAATTAACTATAGAATTTTAGAAAAATAATTTAGACTTTAAAAAAAATCATAGAAAATAATCCGTAGCTCGGATGAAAAAACTTTGTACATGAAAGTTGCTCAGAACGACGAGACGAACCCGGATACGCAGCCTGTTCATCCGCCACGCATCCCTAGCATAGCGAACACGTAACTTTCCCCCTCCGGTTCATCGGTCCGAAAACGCGAAACACCGGGGATATTTTCCCGGATGTTCCCCCGCTTCACCGGTACCACCTCATACCGCGTTAGGGCACACCTAGCATCACGCCTTGTCATGTCATGCATCGCTATGCATATGTTTTCTTAATATTTATTGTTTCTTCCCCCTCTTCTCTCGCTAGACACCGAGACCGACGCCGCTGCTACCCAGTACGACTACGGTGTTGACGACCCCTCTCTCTTGCCAGAGCAATCAGGCAAGGCCCCCCTTTGATCACCAGATATCGCCTACTCTTTTCTCTACTGCTTGCATTAGAGTAGTGTAGCATGTTACTGCTTTTCGTTAATCCTATTCTGATGCATAGCCTGTCCTTGCTACTACTGTTGTTACCATTACCTGCTATCCTACTGCTTAGTATAGGATGCTAGTGTTCCATCAGTGGCCCTACACTCTTGTCCGTCTGCCATGCTATACTATTGGGCCGTGATCACTTCGGGAGGTGATCACGGGCATATACAATATACTTTACACAGTTACATTACCTGTGATACTGTTCGGAAATGGGGGCTGAAGGGGCAGGTGGCTCCATCCCGGTAGAGGTGGGCCTGGGTTCCCGACGGCCCCCGACTGTTACTTTGTGGCAGAGCGACAAGGCAGGTTGAGACCACCTAGGAGAGAGGTGGGTCTGGCCCTGGTCGGCGTTCGCAGATACTTAACATGTTTAACGAGATCTTGGTATTTGATCTGAGTCTGGCTACTGGCCTATACGTACTAACCATCTACGCGGGGACAGTTATGGGCACTCGACGTCGTGGTATCAGCCGAAGCCTTCGTGACGTCAGCAACGGAGTGGCGCGCGCTGGATTGGACTGGAACACCTACTATGCTAGGTCTGCTTCCGGCCGCCCACGCAACGTGCAGGTGTGCTAAGGGCGATGGGCCCAGACCCCTGGGCGCTTAGGTTTAGACCGGCGTGCTGACCTCTCTGTTGGTCTAGGTGGGGTTGCGACGTGTTGATCTTCCGAGGCCGGGCATGACCCAGGAAAGTGTGTCCGGCCAAATGGGATCGAGTGTGTTGGGTTATGTGGTGCACCCCTGTAGGGAAGTTAATCTATTCGAATAGCCGTGATCTTCGGTAACAGGACGACTTGGAGTTGTACCTTGACCTTATGACAACTAGAACCTTATACTTAATAAAACACACCCTTCCAAGTGCCAGATACAACCGGTGATCGCTCTCTCACAGGGCGACGAGGGGAGGATCATCGGTTAGGATTATGCTATGCGATGCGACTTGGAGGACTTCAGTCTATTCTCTTCTACAAGCTGCAAGACGGAGGCTTCCAGAAGCGTAGTCTTCGAAAGGACTAGCTTTCCCCCCCCCTTATCCCGGCTTTCTGCAGTTCAGTCCACATATAATAGCCTTATTCCAGTTGATACCAATGCATACATATGTAGTGTAGCTCCTTGCTTGCGAGTACTTTGGATGAGTACTCATGGTTGCTTTCTCCTTCCCTTTCCTCTATCCTTTCTACCTGGTTGTCGCAACCAGATGTTGGAGCCCAAGAGCCAGACGCCACCTTTGACGACGACTCCTACTACACCGGAGGTGCCTACTACTATGTGATGCCCGCTGACGACGACCAGGAGTAGTTAGGAGGATCCCAGGCAGGAGGCCTGCGCCTCTTTCGATCTGTATCCCAGTTTGTGCTAGCCTTCTTAAGGCAAACTTGTTTAACTTATGTCTGTACTCAGATATTGTTGCTTCCGCTGACTCGTCTATGATCAAGCTCTTGTATTCGAGCCCTCGAGGCCCCTGGCTTGTAATATGATGCTTGTATGACTTATTTTGTTTGTAGAGTTGTGTTGTGATATCTTCCCGTGAGTCCCTGATCTTGATCGTACACGTTTGCGTGTATGATTAGTGTACGGTCAAACCGGGGGTGTCACAAGTTGGTATCAGAGCCGACTGCCTGTAGGAATCCCCCTTCCACACTCCTTGGCCGAAGTCGAGTCTAGACATTACAAAACTTTTACTAACATGGTTGTGTGCCTTACGGGCCCACGTCGCCATTTGGGTGGTATTCGGATCTTTTACTCCTTGTCTATACTTTGGGACACTGATCACTCTTCTATTCGGGTTAAATGATTTTGCTAAAATCTAACTCTATCGTTACCACTTCCTGCCGGAGAACCCTTTCATTACGGATGATCGACTGCTTCAACAGAAGATTCTGACAATACTCTCCGATATTTTCTTGAGACCTTGTGCCTGTTGCTTTTGCAATTCCCTACCACCAAAAAATCCCTATGGATAAATACTTACACCTGTCGTTCTTACTTTTATTCCCAGTTGGTCTTGTTATTACAAGATACCCCGAAATACTCGTCGTTGTTTCGATAATCCTTTGAGCTTACTGCCTTGCTGTTCTTTGTCACCCGAATACCCCTACGGATAATTCTCGCACTTATCGAGTATCCGCTCATCCCCCAGTGTTCATGTGTTTCACAATGGTCTTCGAAAAACTATTCGATCCTCCAAAAATCCTTAGTAGCTTATTGCTCTGCAATACTTGTTTGCTTGCATTATGGATGCTTTCCATATGTCTGGCAATATTCGTTAGTATCCTTAGGCATCGTCTTTTTGATCCTATTGATTCAACATGAGTGCGAATGCACGCAATCATCAGTTGATCCTTTTAAATTATCTTTCCGGCTCAGACGTTATTTTAAAACATGAGCTGGATCTCGACCAATCAAATTGCTGTCGATTGTACCCCTAAGGCTATTCAACTTATCCATCCCTAATCAGAGCATTGCTTCTGATCCCTTGTCTTGAAATTGATAATTCCTTTGCATTTGAACTTTGAGTTAGTCAGTTGTTTCCATAAACTTATCTCCTTGTATTCCTTCTTCCTCGGGTTGAGTACCGATGCTCACATCAGACCCCTTGTGGACCACCAGATCCTTTGTTGGATTTTATCCGACAGATTCCTTCATATTCTATAAGCTTGTGAGCCTTTCCTCGGATACATAATGCCTTTGGTAAATTGTATCATCTGCTTTCTCCAGCATGCTCTACTCTCGAGCTTGTGTTATTTATTCCTGAAATTGTGGTATATGCTCCTAAGATGCCTCGATGGGTTGAACCTATGCCTTCCATATTATGTGTGAACTCGAAAGTTTTCACGAGTCATAGTCGTCTGGTATTTTGCCAGATAATTCAACCCTACAACTTCTTCGAAAAAGAGAAGTGAATGAAAGGTTATACACTGAAGAAGTGGGAGTCGACCTTGAACTTGTGTTCATGCCCATGGACACGATGTATATCCTATCATGGAAGCTTCTTGTAATAATAACTATCCCCTTGATATAATATCATTTGGTATCTGTGAATTGATCCTTGCAATCGTGGTTCCGACCATATGTTCTTCTTTGATCCCATTTCTCGGGCAAGTTTAAGCGCTTGTCTTCTGTAGAGCAATACCCCAGTCCAACCTCTACTTTGATCCGTCGTCGAGTATTACCCCCTCTGGTATCTTGAGATTATCACGGAACTGCATAACTTCTTATGAGTTCTTCTTCAAGTATTATTTCTCACTGATTCCAAAATTTTCCCCGGATTCTGAGTTGTTAGACACTCAAGGACACCGATAGTGAATTGAGTCTGTACTCCGATTCAATAACTATAAGTAATTTTCATTGCTTACGAGTTTAATAATCCTTCAAGTCATTCCTAGCCCGGTTGGCTATATCATTATCGTGCTAAATTTTAACCGTGCTACCTAGTCCAGATTCCTGGGTGCACCCTTCTATCATTGTTCAGTTGTCTATGTTTCCCTCGAGCATACATCATTATATCATTTGATCCGACAAATGATATTTCCTTGTTCACCTAATTGTGGAAATCCATCCTTTGGAAATCTCGATGATTTGTTGCTGAGCCTATCAGCCACCTCCTCATCCTCTCCTTGGTTTACTGATGAACTCTTGTTTCAGAGCTCACTTCCATAGATCATTTCTGAGAATCTCACAATGTCATCTCGTCAAATTGTATTGCACCTTTTCTTCTCAGGCATCCTGAGTCTGAGGTATCCTGACACCAATCAAATCTGAATCTCGGTCAGATATGATGGTTGGAACATATTTCCAAGAGTTATAACGTTGGTCTTTGTATGACCCGATAAGGTGGTGTCATACCTAGCCCACCTGGCCGGAGGCCCTATTGTTATAGTTCTTCCTTTTAGCAATATTGGCCATTCTTCCATGAGGAAATTGTAAGACTTATTCTATACGTTGTTCCTGATGGATCCTTTTTGTTTCCAAAGTCTGATCTTCACCTGTTGACCATGTCAATGCTATCTCGAAGCATGTCTATGGTGCTCCGATTTCCAACAGGAACTTTTGAAGCCCAGTGCTAAATGTTTCCTGCTCAATTATCCAAACATCACTGTATGGGTAATGTCATGAAAATTCTCTCCCCTACCTAAAGAGTTTTCTACATTATATCCTGACATGGATATCATGCTCTGCTTGTCCTTGGGGAGGATATACCCTTGAAATATGTGTTTAAACACATTTTCCTTTCCATTGTTCTGTTAATCTGATGCTCACATTTCCTTTACATTGGTTTGTTTAGCCTTTCTGGTGATCTATATGATCTAAGCAGCAATATTCTACTGCTTATGTAAACACATAGGTGCCCAACCGTGTCGGTAAGACCCTGTTACTATTGTTGATGACTTCCCGGTAGCCACCGATGGACGAGATCTTTGCCTATTGGTCTGCCTCGTTTCAACGAGCAGCAAAATGGTTCTCTTCGTCCCTCGCCCTTGGTACCGACGTTGTTGCCGACATAATCGACAGGTTACCCTCTGACATGCCTTGCTATCATGACCATGCAAGACGTCACCACTCCTCCTACTTTTAACCCACATGGTGGGCCCATAACCCACAGTTCCACAAGATCGAAACCTGACTCTCTTGTACACCCTGTTTGAAGGTTATCCCTTGCACTTGGTTTCGTGTGTAATTCGTGAGCCACCTTCCGAGTGATCTATTCTGGCCTCACACACAAGACTTGGTCCCATTGCTCTGAAACCTTTCACACTATTTCACGCAATGAATGATTGCCTATCCGCCCGAAACTTTTCATGATACCTTCTTACTTCGCTCTCGATATTTTCTAAGGTTTCAATTCGAGAGTTACTTTCCGCCACCTTCGCTGATGTTATCTACCAGATAAGCAACACTATAGTGGCCCGTTCTTCCGGAATACCCCCTTACCTATTCGTAAGTTCGATGTAGTTCCCGAAGAAAGGACGACAACTTCATCATGATGCACTGGAATAATGAATTGAAGACATCAATGAAAGGGATTAACTTCTTCGAGAAGATCCGTTAGGATTTCGTAACTAGACCTTCCCCCCTTCTCTACCTCTTAAATCCCGGGACGAGATTTCTTGTAGTGGAGGAGAATTGTGACGCCCAGATAATCAAGCTACAGTAACCTCTACTAATAACGCCACGTCACCTCCGTTATTGTCGCTAATCTCGCGTTAGTTCGAAACCGATTCAAATTCAAATTCAAAATAGAGGCAAACAATAAAAGTTTTCAAATATTAAAACTAAAATGTTTGGAGTAATCCAAATATTGCATAGGTAATTGTGGAAGAGAAACCAAACTTTGATAAAGTGCTTAAAGGCTCTAAATAAATAAAACAGTAGCTTAAACATTTAAATAAATGGCTTTCATAATTTATAGAGTATTAGTGAAGGAAATATGCCCTAGAGGCAATAATAAAGTTATTATTTATTTCCTTATATCATGATAAATGTTTATTATTCATGCTAGAATTGTATTAACCGGAAACATAATACATGTGTGAATACATAGACAAACAGAGTGTCACTAGTATGCCTCTACTTGACTAGCTCGTTAATCAAAGATGGTTATGTTTCCTAACCATAGACACAAGAGTTGTTATTTGATTAACGGGATCACATCATTATAGGTGAATGATCTGATTGACATGACCCATTCCATTAGCTTAGCACCCGATCGTTTAGTATGTTGCTATTGCTTTCTTCATGACTTATACATGTTCCTATGACTATGAGATTATGCAACTCCCGTTTGCCGGAGGAACACTTTGTGTGCTACCAAACGTCACAACGTAACTGGGTGATTATAAAGGAGCTCTACAGGTGCTCCAAAGGTACATGTTGGGTTGGCGTATTTCGAGATTAGGATTTGTCACTCCGATTGTCGGAGAGGTATCTCTGGGCCCTCTCGGTAATGCACATCACATAAGCCTTGCAAGCATTGCAACTAATGAGTTAGTTGCGAGATGATGTATTACGGAACGAGTAAAGAGACTTGCCGGTAACGAGATTGAACTAGGTATTGAGATACCGATGATCGAATCTCGGGCAAGTAACATACCGATGACAAAGGGAACAAGGTATGTTGTTATGCGGTCTGACCGATAAAGATCTTCGTAGAATATGTAGGAGCCAATATGAGCATCCAGGTTCCGCTATTGGTTATTGACCGGAGACGTGTCTCGGTCATGTCTACATTGTTCTCGAACCCGTAGGGTCCGCACGCTTAAGGTTTCGATGACAGTTATATTATGAGTTTACACGTTTTGATGTACCGAAGGTTGTTCGGAGTCCCAGATGTGATCACAGACATGACGAGGAGTCTCTAAATGGTCAAGACATAAAGATTGATATATTGGACAGCTATATTCGGACACCAGAAGTGTTCTGGGTGATTCGGAGAAAACCGGAAAGCCAGAGGGTTACCGGAACCCCCCGGGAGAAGTAATGGGCCATGTGGGCCTTAGTGGACAGAGAGAGGGGCAGCCAAAGGTGGGCCGCGCGCCTCCTCCCCCTGGTCCGAATTGGACTAGGAGAGGGGGGGCGGCGCCCCCCTTTCCTTCTCCCTGCCCCCTCCTAGTAGGAGTCACTCCCTCCTGGCGCGCCTATAGGGGCCGCCGGCCGCACCCCCCTTGCTCCTTTATATACTGGGGCAGGAGGGCACCTCTAGACACACAAGTTGATCAAGTTGATCGTCTCTTAGCCGTGTGCGGTGCCCCCCTCCACCATAGTCCACCTCGATAATACTGTAGCGGTGCTTAGGCGAAGCCCTGCGTCGGTAGAACATCAACATCGTCACCACGCCGTCGTGCTGACGAAACTCTCCCTCAACACTCGGCTGGATCGGAGTTAGAGGGACGTCATCGGGCTAAACATGTGCTGAACTCAGAGGTGCCGTGCGCTCGGTACTTGATCGGTCGGATCGTGAAGATGTATGACTACATCAACCGCGTTGTGCTAACGCTTTCGCTTTCGGTCTACGAGGGTACGTGGACAACACTCTCAACTCTCGTTGCCATGCATCACCATGATCTTGCGTATGCGTAGGAAATTTTTGAAATTACTACGTTCCCCAACAGTGGCATCCGAGCCTGGTTTTATGCGTAGATGTCATATGCACGAGTAGAACACAAGTGAGTTGTGTGCGATATAAGTCATACTGCTTACCAGCATGTCATACTTTGGTTCGGCGGTATTGTTGGATGAAGCGGCCCGGACCGACATTACGCGTACGCTTACGCGAGACTGGTTCTACCGACGTGCTTTGCACACATGTGGCTGGCGGGTGTCGGTTTCTCCAACTTTAGTTGAACCGAGTGTGGCTATGCCCGGTCCTTGCGAAGGTTAAAACATCATCAACTTGACAAACTATCGTTGTGGTTTTGATGCATAGGTAAGAACGGATCTTGCTAAGCCTGTAGTAGCCACGTAAAACTTGCAACAACAAAGTAGAGGACGTCTAACTTGTTTTTGCAGGGCATGTTGTGATGTGATATGGTCAAGACATGATGCTAAATTTTATTGTATGATATGATCATGTTTTGTAACCGAAGTTATCGGCAACAGGCAGGAGCCATATGGTTGTCGCTTTATTGTATGCAATGCAATCACCCTGTAATGGTTTACTTTATCACTGAGCGGTAGCGATAGTCGTGGAAGCATAAGATTGGCGAGACAACAACGATGCTACGATGGAGATCAAGGTGTCACGCCAGTGACGATGGTGATCATGACGGTGCTTCGGAGATGGAGATCACAAGCACAGGATGATGATGGCCATATCATATCACTTATATTGATTGCTTGTGATGTTTATCTTTTATGCATCTTATCTTGCTTTGATTGACGGTAGCATTATAAGATGATCCCTCACTAAATTATCAAAGTATAAGTGTTCTCCCTGAGTATGCACCGTTGCGAAAGTTCTTCATGCTGAGACACCACGTGATGATCGGGTGTGATAGGCTCTACGTTCAAATACAACTGGTGCAAAACAGTTGCACATGCGGAATACTCAGGTTAAACTTGACGAGCCTAGCATATAACAGATATGGCCTCGGAACACGGAGACCGAAAGGTCGAGCGTGAATCATATAGTAGATATGATCAACATAGTGATGTTCACCATTGAAACTACTCCATCTCACGTGATGATCGGACATGGTTTAGTTGATTTGGATCACATGATCACTTAGAGGATTAGAGGGATGTCTATCTAAGTGGGAGTTCTTAAGTAATATGATTAATTGAACTTAAATTTGTCATGAACTTAGTACCTGATAGTATCTTGCTTGTCTATGTTGATTGTAGATAGATGGCCCGTGCTGTTGTTTCGTTGAATTTTAATGCGTTCCTTGAGAAAGCAAAGTTGAAAGGTGATGGTAGCACTTACACGGACTGGGTCCGTAACTTGAGGATTATCCTCATTGCTACACAGAAGAGTTATGTCCTGGAAGCACCGCTAGGTGTACCTCCTGCGCCAGCAACTACAGACATTGTGAATGCCTGGCAGTTGCGTGTTGATGACTACTTGATGGTTCAGTGTGCCATGCTTTACGGCTTAGAATCGGGACTTCAACGACGTTTTGAACGTCATGGAGCATATGAGATGTTCCAGGAGTTGAAGTTAATATTTCAAGAAAATTCCCGTATTGAGAGATATGAAGTCTCCAATAAGTTCTATAGCTGCAAGATGGAGGAGAATAGTTCTGTCAGTGAACATATACTCAAAATGTCTGGGTACCATAATCAGTTGACTCAGCTGGGAGTTAATGTTCCGATTGATAGTGTCATTGACAGAGTTCTTCAATCACTGCCACCAAGCTACAAGAGCTTCGTGATGAACTATAATATGCAAGGGATGAATAAAACAATTCCCGAGCTCTTCGCAATGCTAAAGGCTGCGGAGGTAGAAATCAAGAAGGAGCATCAAGTGTTGATGGTCAATAAGACCACTAGTTTCAAGAAAAAGGGCAAAGGGAAGAAGAAGGGGAACTTCAAGAAGAACAGCAAGCAAGTTGCTGCTCAAGAGAAGAAACCCAAGTCTGGACCTAAGCCTGAAACTAAGTGCTTCTACTACAAGCAGACTGGTCACTGGAAGCGGAACTGCCCCAAGTATTTGGCGGATAAGAAGGATGGCAAGGTGAACAAAGGTATATGTGATATACATGTTATTGATGTGTACCTTACTAATGCTCGCAGTAGCACCTGGGTATTTGATACTAGTTCTGTTGCTAATATTTGCAACTCAAAACAGGGGCTACAGATTAAGCGAAGATTGGCTAAGGACGAGGTGACGATGCGCGTGGGAAATGGTTCCAAAGTGGATGTGATCGCGGTCGGCACGCTACCTCTACATCTACCTTCGGGATTAGTATTAGACCTAAATAATTGTTATTTGGTGCCGGCGTTGAGCATGAACATTATATCTGGATCTTGTTTGATGCGAGACGGTTATTCATTTAAATCAGAGAATAATGGTTGTTCTATTTATATGAGTAATATCTTTTATGGTCATGCACCCATGAAGAGTGGTCTATTGTTACTGAATCTCGATAGTAGTGACACACATATTCATAATGTTGAAGCGAAAAGATGCACAGTTGATAATGATAGTGCAACTTATTTGTGGCACTGCCGTTTAGGTCATATCGGTGTAAAGCGCATGAAGAAACTCCATACTGATGGACTTTTGGAACCACTTGATTATGAATCACTTGGTACTTGCGAACCGTGCCTCATGGGCAAGATGACTAAAACGTCATTCTCCGGAACTATGGAGAGAGCAATAGATTTGTGGGAAATCATACATACAAATGTATGTGGTCCGATGACTGTTGAGGCTCGTGGCGGATATCATTATTTTCTCACCTTCACAGATGATTTAAGCAGATATGGGTATATCTACTTAATGAAGCATAAGTCTGAAACATTTGAAAAGTTCAAAGAATTTCAGAGTGAAGTTGAAAATCATCGTAACAAGAAAATAAAGTTTCTATGATCTGATCGTGGAGGAGAATATTTGAGTTACGAGTTTGGTCTACATTTGAAACAATGCGGAATAGTTTCACAACTCACGTCACCCGGAACACCATAGCGTAATGGTGTGTCCAAATGTCGTAATTGTACTTTACTAGATATGGTGCGATCTATGATGTCTCTTACAGATTTACCACTATCATTTTGGGGTTATGCTTTAGAGACGGCTGCATTCACGTTAAATAGGGCACCATCGAAATCCGTTGAGACGACGCCTTATGAACTGTGGTTTGGTAAGAAACCAAAGTTGTCGTTTCTGAAAGTTTGGGGCTGCGATGCTTATGTGAAAAAGCTTCAACCTGATAAGCTCGAACCAAAATCGGAGAAATGTGTCTTCATGATACCCAAAGGAGACTGTTGGGTACACCTTCTATCACAGATCCGAAGGCAAGACTTTTGTTGCTAAATTCAGAGTTTTTCTAGAGAAGGAGTTTCTCTCGAAAGAAGTGAGTGGGAGGAAAGTAGAACTTGATGAGGTAACTGTACCTGCTCCCTTATTGGAAAGTAGTTCACAGAAAACGGTTTCTGCGACACCTACACCAATTAGTGAGAAAGTTAATGATGATGATGAAACTTTAGATCAAGTTGTTACTGAACCTCGTAGGTCAACCAGAGTAAGATCTGTACCATAGTGGTACGGTAATCCTGATCTGGAAGTTATGTTACTAGAACATGACGAACCTACGAACTATGAAGAAGCGATGGTGAGCCCAGATTCTGCAAAATGGCTTGAGGCCATGAAATCTGAGATGGGATCCATGTATGAGAAGAAAGTGTGGACTTTGGTTGACTTGCCCGTTGATCGGCAAGCAATTGAGAATAAATAGATCTTCAAGAAGAAGACTGACGCTGACGGTAATGTTACTGTCTATAAAGCTCGACTTGTTGCGAAAGGTTTTCGACAAGTTCAAGGGATTGACTATGATGAGACCTTCTCACCCGTAGAGATGCTTAAGTCTGTCCGAATCATGTTAGCAATTGCCGTGTTTTATGATTACGAAATATGGCAGATCGATGTCAAACTGCATTCTTGAATGGATTTCTGGAAGAAGAGTTTTATATGATGCAACCGGAAGGTTTTGTCGATCCAAAGGGAGCTAACAAAGTGTGCAAGCTCCAGCAATCCATTTATGGACTGGTGCAAGCCTCTCGGAGTTGGAATAAACGCTTTGATAGTGTGATCAAAGCATTTGGTTTTATACAGACTTTTGGAGAAGCCTGTATTTACAAGAAAGTGAGTGGGAGCTCTGTAGCATTTCTGATATTATATGTGGATGACATATTACTGATTGGAAATGATATAGAATTTCTGGATAGCATAAAGGGATACTTGAATAAGAGTTTTTCAATGAAAGACCTCGGTGAAGCTGCTTACATATTGGGCATTATGATCTATAGAGATACATCAAGACGCTTAATTGGACTTCAACAAAGCACATACCTTGACAAAGTTTTGAAGAAGTTTAAAATGGATCAAGCAAAGAAAGGGTTCTTGCCTATGTTACAAGGTGTGAAGTTGAGTAAGACTCAATGCCCGACCACTTCAGAAGATAGAGAGAAAATGAAAGATGTTCCCTATGCTTCGGCCATAGGATCTATCATGTATGCAATGCTATGTACCAGACCTGATGTGTGCCTTGCTATAAGTCTAGCAGGGAGGTACCAAAGTAATCTAGGCGTGGATCACTGGACAGCGGTCAAGAACATCATGAAATACCTGAAAAGGACTAAGGATATGTTTCTCGTTTATGGAGGTGACAAAGAGCTCATCGTAAACAGTTACGTTGATGCAAGCTTTGACACTGATCCGGACGATTCTAAATCGCAAACCGGATACGTGTTTACATTGAACGGTGGAGCTGTCAGTTGGTGCAGTTCTAAACAAAGCGTCGTGGTGGGATCTACATGTGAAGCGGAGTACATAGCTGCTTCGGAAGCAGCAAATTAAGGAGTCTGGATGAAGGAGTTCATATCTGATCTAGGTGTCATACCTAGTGCATCGGGTCCAATGAAAATCTTTTGTGACAATACTGGTGCAATTGCCTTGGCAAAGGAATCCAGATTTCACAAGAGAACCAAGCACATCAAGAGACGCTTCAATTCCATCTGGGATCTAGTCCAGGTGGGAGACATAGAAATTTGCAAGATACATACGGATCTGAATGTTGCAGACACGTTGACTAAGCCTCTTCCACGATCAAAACATGATCAGCACCAAGGCTCCATGGTTGTTAGAATCATTACTGTGTAATCTAGATTATTGACTCTAGTGCAATTGGGAGACTGAAGGAAATATGCCCTAGAGGCAATAATAAAGTTATTATTTATTTCCTTATATCATGATAAATGTTTATTATTCATGCTAGAATTGTATTAACCGGAAACATAATACATGTGTGAATACATAGACAAACAGAGTGTCACTAGTATGCCTCTACTTGACTAGCTGGTTGATCAAAGATGGTTAAGTTTCCTGACCATAGACATGAGTTGTCATTTGATTAACGGGATCACATCATTAGGAGAATGATGTGATTGACTTGACCCATTCCGTTAGCATAGCACTTGATCGTTTAGTTTGTTGCTATTGCTTTCTTCATGACTTATACATGTTCCTATGACTAGGAGATTATGCAACTCCCGTTTACCGGAGGAACACTTTGTGTGCTACCAAACGTCACAACGTAACTGGGTGATTATAAAGGTGCTCTACAGGTGTCTCCGAAGGTACTTGTTGGGTTGGCGTATTTCGAGATTAGGATTTGTCACTCCGATTGTCGGAGAGGTATCTCTGGGCCCTCTCGGTAATGCACATCACTTAAGCCTTGCAAGCATTGCAACTAATGAGTTAGTTGCGGGATGATGTATTATGGAACGAGTAAAGAGACTTGCCGGTAACGACATTGAACTAGGTATTGAGATACCGACGATTGAATCTCGGGCAAGTAACATATCGATGACAAAGGGAACAACGTATGTTGTTATGCGGTCTGACCGATAAAGATCTTCATAGAATATGTAGGAGCCAATATGAGCATCCAGGTTCTGCTATTGGTTATTGACCGGAGACGTGTCTCGGTCATGTCTACATAGTTATCGAACCCGTAGGGTCCGCACGCTTAACACTACGATGACAGTTATATTATGAGTTTTATGTTTTGATGTACCGAAGGTTGTTCGGAGTCCTAGATGTGACCACGGACATGACGAGGAGTCTCGAAATGGTCGAGACATGAAGATTGATATATTGGAAGCCTATGTTTGGATATCGGAAGTGTTCCGGGTAAAATCGGGATTTTACCGGAGTACCGGGAGGTTACCGGAAACCCCCGGGGGCTTAATGGGCCTACATGGGCCTTAGTGGAAAAGGAGGGAAGCATGGGAAGTGTGGGGCGCCCCCCCAAGGCCCAAACCGAATTGGTTTAGGGCAAAGGGGCCGGCCCCCCTTTTTCCTTCTTCCCCCTCCCAAGTCCTAATCCAACTAGGAAAAGGGGGGGGGAGTCCTACTCCCGGTGGGAGTAGGACTCCTCCGGCGCGCCTCTCCCCTTGGCCGGCCGCACCCCCCTTGCTCCTTCATATATAGGGGCAGTGGGGCACCTCTAGACACACACGTTGATCAAGTTGATCGTCTCTTAGCCATGTGCGGTGCCCCCCTCCGCCATAGTCCACCTCGATAATACTGTAGCGGTGCTTAGGCGAAGCCCTGCGTCGGTAGAACATCAACATCGTCACCACGCCGTCATTCTGACGAAACTCTCCCTCAACACTCGGCTGGATCAGAGTTAGAGGGACGTCATCTGAACGTGTGCTGAACTCGGAGGTGCCGTGCGTTCGGTACTTGATCGGTCGGATCGTGAAGACGTACGACTACATCAACCGCGTTGTGCTAATGCTTCCGCTTTCGGTCTACGAGGGTACGTGGACAACACTCTCCCCTCTCGTTGCTATGCATCACCATGATCTTGCATGTGCGTAGGAAAATTTTGAAATTACTACGTTCCCCAACAGCTTCGTGTCCCCTGTCTCCTGTTACCATCAACCTTAGACGCACAGTTCGGGACCCCCTACCCGAGATCCACCGGTTTTGACACCGACACCTGTCATATACAATTCCTTCAGCCCTGCATCATCAGTGATACTAGCAATGTCCTCAGATGAGGAATTAGTGATAGCAGAGACAGTTGAAGAATTTGCAGCAATGGAAGCATTTGAGCATTCAGGTGAAGAATTATCAGATTCACGTTCAATGCACTTCAAACATGGAGGAATAAATTCCTCCTGAGTAGCACTGATTTTTTGAGCAAGTAATGAATCACGCTCCTTCTTAAGATCTTCATAACTCACTCTTAACTGCTCAAGATCTTGCTTTCTTTGAAGAAATTCATAAGAAAGTTTCTCATGATCAGATAAGAGAGTGTTATGATGACCTTGAAGATTGTCAAACTTGGACTGAAGTCCCTCAAGACTTTCAGCCAAGGCTTTAGAACGATCCATTTCTTCACCCAATATATCGTCGCTCTCATTCAGCATGTTTTGAACTTTTTCCAAAGCTCTTTGTTGTTTAGTGGCAAGGGAAGCAAGTTTGACATAACTGGGTCCAAATTCATCACCAGATTCATCATCACTGTACTCAGATAAGTAGCATTCAGTTACCTTGACACCTTTTGCCATAAGACATGGTGCAGAGGATGATGATTCTGGATTGAAAGTCATAGCCTTGCGCGATTCCATGAATTCTTTGAACCAAGGTTCATGGTGAGATCGATGACTTTCATAGACCTTAGAGAGTCGATCCCAGATGAGTTTCGCATGGCTGAGATGCATAATGTTCCTGAACTGATTTTGTGACAAGCTGGAGAAGATGGTGTCCTTCTCCATGAGGTTGAGTAGCGTGTATTTGCGAATATCATCAGCCTCCGCAATCTTGCATAGGTCAGTAAGACCAATCTCGGTGATGGTCCAGAGTTCGTTGTTCATCGCCATGAGGCACTTCTTCATCATGGCCTTCCACTTGGGATAATCATGACCGTCAAAGATGGGGCATGTCACAGTCTTCATTCCTATGGTCGACATAAGTAAAACTCCAGGCGGTTAAACCAGATCACACAGAACAAGGGAGTACCTTTCTCTGATACCAATTGAAAGTGTGTTAAGTCGACTAGAGGGGGGTGAATAGGCGATTTTTATGAATTCTTCACTAAGGAATTTCAGGGTGAGGAAATTCCTGAGTGAAGAACTACTTGCAGCGGAATAAGTACTCAGATGCAAACATGACAGAACATAAGCATGGTCATCATGATGAAATGAAAATGAGCAGAGAGTACAGAAAGCGTAAACACATGATAAACAGGATGAAGACAAACAAAGTGAAGAAATTGAACTAAGGAAATTGAGAAAGTCTTCAGTCAAAGTCTTCAAACAGATATGAACATGCACACAACACAGAAATGAGGAAATGAAAGGGTTGAGGAAATAGAACCAGTTAGCTCATTGAAGACAATGATTTGGTAGACCAGTTCCAACTTCAATGATAGTTGTACGTCTGGTTAGGGCGGCTAGTTATTCAAACCTGAGGACACATAGTCCCGGACACCCAGTCCTGAAAACACAGCTCAGGACACTTAGTCCTCACCATATTCCCCTTGAGCTAAGGTCACACAGACCTCGCTCAATCGCTCGTGGTAAGTCTTCAGGTGACTTCCAAACCTTCACAGACTCGGTCACTCGGCGATCCACAATTTCCTCTTGGATGCTCTAGACCATGGCGCCTAACCGTCTGGAAGATGCACAGTCTTCAAAGGTAACAAGCATCGGATCCATGCAGGATCAATCTCTTCAGTGATGCTCAATCACTTTGGGTTTGTAGGTGTTTGTGTTTGGGTTGTCCTCACTTGATGATTTTCGCTCAAAGTCCTCAAAGGATGGGATGCTCTCAAATGACAAGTGTCAGTTTCTCTCGGAGCAGCCAACCAGCTAGTGGTTGTAGGGGGCGGCTATTTATAGCCTAGGGAGCAGCCCGACATGATAAGACATAAATGCCCTTTAATGATATGACTGTTAGGTGGAAGAATATTTGGGACAGCTAGCGCGTAGCACAGCAATGGTTGGAAATTTGACTATCAAATTCCTCAAGGCTATCATGTTCCTCACTTGTAGGCAATCCGCACTGGCGAATTCCTAACTCCTCAATCAGAACAAATTCCTTAGAGACCATAAGAACTTCGTCTCTGTCACTGAAGAAGTTGACTGAACTGTATGAGATTTCCAATGGCTTCACTCGAAGGGATTGGTAGGTATATGATTTTGAGTTGAGCATCACTTGGAAACTTTTCCTTAGTATTTCCTCGACCCCCTTTAACAGTACGGTGTTTCCTATGACTCAAGAAAGAGAAAATGAAACTACGAAAACAAAAGTCTTCACGCTTCATGTTCCTTGAATGAATACCAAGTCTTCATGGTCACACTAATTTCTTCACTTTCAAAGTCTTCAGAAATCCAAAGTCTTCAGCTGAAGAACTTCATTTTTAGGGGTCGACTTTATCTGTAAATATCAAACTCCTCATAGACTTATAGTCCTGTGTACACTCACAGACGCATCAGTCCCTTAACCTATAAGTCTTCAATACACCAAAATCACTAAGGGGCACTAGATGCACTTACAATCCCTAGCCCATCATGCTCAATCATTGATCCATTCATGAAACACACTCGCATATTAGCTACACCCAATGCTCAAGTACGATCACAGTGCCCCCTAGTTGGTGCTTTATAAGAGAAGATGGAGACTCAAATTAAAAATGAAAATTGCATAAAGTAAAAGAGAGGCCCTTCGCGGAGGGAAGTAGAGATTTGTAGAGGTGCCAGAGCTCAAAGTGAAGAACATAGAGATAAAAACATTTTGAGAGGCATACTTTTCCCACCAATGAAAATGACTAAGTGTTCCCCACACTTTCCATGCTAGATATATCATAGGCGGTTCCCAAATAGAAATTAAAGTTTATTCCTTTTTCCACCAAACTTTCACTTTCCATGGCTGGCCGTATCCACGGGTGCCTTCCATACCAACACTTTCCAAGAAATTTATTATTTGACAACATAAAGTAAATTCATTTTTCATTTCGGAACTGGGCATCCCTAATACCTTTGCCTTACTCTCGTGCAATGAGAAGTGAATGAACACTCACCGTGAGAATAACACATCTAGCATGGAAAATATGGGCCACCCCTCACCGCCTAGCGAGCGGTACGAGCACACAAAAGAGAAATTTATTTTGAAAATTAGAGGTGGCACATACAAATCTTCTTAAAACGGCAAAGGAATACCACATATATGTAGGTATAGTGGACTCATGTGGCAAAACT
This sequence comes from Triticum urartu, assembly GCF_003073215.2. Lineage (NCBI taxonomy): Eukaryota > Viridiplantae > Streptophyta > Magnoliopsida > Poales > Poaceae > Triticum > Triticum urartu. The sequence continues at coordinate 60,016,349 of NC_053026.1, forward strand.
GGTTTAAAGGATTTTGGATGCAAAAGTAGTGATCATACTTAGTGCAAAATGAAGGCTAGCAAAAGATTGAGAAGCGAACAACCAAGAAACGAATAATCTCATGAGCGAGCATTAAGCATAATTAACACAGAATAATGCACCACAAGTAGGATGTAATTTCATTGCACAACTATTGACTTTCGTGCCTGCATAGGGAATCACAAACCTTAACACCAATATTCTTACTAAAGCATAATTACTAATCAACATGACTCACATATCACATCATCATATCTCAAAACTATTACAAGGAATCAAGTTTATTTTGTCCAATGATCTTCATGAAAGTTTATATTATATCCTTCTAAGAAATCTATCACTTTGGGAATAATTTTCATGTGTTTCTTTTGAAAACCTCAAACAAATATAAGTGAAGATCATGAGCATAATATTTCTTTCTCTCAAATTAATTTAAGTGAAGCAAGAGAGAATTTCCTAAAAACTTTACTAACTCCCAATAAATCTAAGTGAAGAAAGAGATAATTTCTTCAAAAATACTAAGCACACTGTGCTCAAAAAGATATAAGTGAAGCACTAGAGCAAGTCCATAGCTCATAAAGATTTAAGTGAAGCATAGAGAGCATTTCTAACAAGTCATGGCATAATTTTGGCTCTCTCAAATAGGTGTTTCCAGCAAGGATTCAATACTTAAAACAAAAAGCTAAACAAGCAAATACTCAAATAATACAAGACGCTCCAAGCAAAACTCATAGTATGTACGAATAAAAATATAGCTTCAAGTAAAATACCGATGGTCGTTAGAAGAAAGAGGGGATGCCACTCGGTGCATCCCAAGCTTAGTTGCTTGCTTCTCTTTGGATAATAGCTTGGGATGCCATGGGCATCCCCAAGCTTAGGCTCTTCTTACTCATTATTCCTTCATCCATCGTAACATCACCCAAAACTTGAAAACTTCAATCACACAAAACTCAACAAAATCTTCGTGAGATCCGTTAGTATAACAAAACAAACCACTACTATAAGTACTGTTGCAAAACAATTCATATTTTACTCTTGCATGATATCTACTATATTCCAACTTTTCTGTGGAAAACTCTTATCAAAGAAAACCATAGAATCATCAAAACAAGCACACAATGCAAAGAAAACAGAATCTGTCAAAAACAGAATAGTGTGCAGCAATCTGGATATTTCGAATACTTCTGTAACTCCAAAAATTCTGAAAAATTAGTAACACGTGAGAAATTTGTATTTTAATCTTCTTCAAAAAGAATTGGCATTTTATCATGCTCCTGTTGAAAATGAGAATTATTTTCGTGAGTGCAAAAGTTTCTGTTTTTCAGCAAGATCAAATCAACTATCACCCAACATAATCCTAAAGGCTTTACTTGGCACAAACACTAATTAAAACACAAAAAACACAATCATAACAGTAGAATAATTGTGCAAACACTCAAGAATAGGAAGAAAAAAGAAAAAATAAAATTTATTCATTGAGTTGCCTCCCAACAAGTGCTATCGTTTTACGCCCCAAGCTAGGCATAAAGCAAGGAATTAAGTATTGTCATCTTTGTTTCTAGATCCATAAGATGGCCTCATGATTGATTCATATGGTGGCCTAATTCTTGTTCTAGGGAAGTGTTGCATACCCTTCCTTAGTGGAAATTGAAATTTAATATTTCCTTCTTTCATATCAACCACGGCACCAATAGTGCGTAAAAATGGCCTACCAAAAATAATTGGACAAGACGGATTGCAATCAATATCAAGAACAATAAAATCTATGGGCACATAATTCCTATATGCAAGAATAAGAACATCATTAATTCTTCTCATAGGCTTTTTAATAGTAGAATCCGCCAAGTGCAAATTTAAAGAACATTCTTCAATATTGGTAAGACCAAGCACATGACACAAAGATTTTGGAATTGTAGAAACACTAGCACCAGAGTCACATAAAGCAAAACACTCATAATTTTTATCTTGACTTTAATAGTAGGTTCCCACTCATCATGCAATTTTCTAGGAATTGAAACTTCTAATTCCAACTTTCGTTCCAAAGCTTTCATCATAGCATCAACAATATGTTTAGTAAAAGCTTCATTTTGTTCATAGGCATGGGGTGAATTTATCATGGATTGCAAAAAAGAAATACAATCAATCAACGAGCAACTATCATAATTAAAGTATTTTTAATCCAAAAGAGTGGGCACATCACTAGTTAAAGTTTTGATATCTTCAAACCCACTTTTATTAATTTTCTCAACAAGATTTTCACCCTCCGAATTATTGGGATGCCTTCTAGCTAAAGTTGACTCTTATCCAGTCTCTTTATCATCAATCTTAATTTTACTAAACAAGGAATGAATAGACGAAACACCAATCATTTTAAGATCTTCATCACTTTTTTCTTCTAACGAGATTGGTTTAGCGACCATTTGATTTATTAGGGTAGCTTGTGCTTCAGATATTTTACCTAGCAAACTTTCAGCAAAATCGTACTTAGATTGGAGATTGCAAACTCCTCTACTAACATCATCAAGTTGTTTTGTTATAGCATCTAGCACAGTGGAGTGCTCCTTAAGTTCTTCGGTAAAATACTTATTATGCTCAAATTGTGTAGTAATATATTCCTTAGTACTTTTCTCAATTTCAAGCAAGATATTGGGGTAAGGAATATAATGATTTTTTCTTTGAGGCATCATGATTATGCAAACAAGAATGCATGCAAAAACAGATCCGACAAGAAAACGGCGAACGAAAAAGAGGGTGAATAAAACGACAAATTTTTGTGAAGTGGGGGAGAGGAAAACGAGAATAAAATGGAAAATAATGTAAATTGCGAGGAGATGATATTTGTGATTAGGAACCTGGTAGATGTTGATGATGTCTCCCCGTTAACGGCGCCATGAGTTCCTTTTGATGTCTGCTAGACTACGTCGGTATTTCCCCAAAGAGGAAGGGATGATGCAGCACAACGACGGTAGGTATTTCCCTCGGTGATGAGACCAAAGTAATCGAACCAGTAGGAGAACCAAGCAACACTATGTTAAGAGCACCTGCACACAAATAACAAATACTCGCAACCCGACGTGTCAAAGGGGTTGTCAATCCCTTTCGGGTAACGGCGCCAGAAATTGGCAAACGGACGTGATAAAAATATGATAGATGGGATAAATAGATCTCGAATAAAATAAATTGCAGCAAGGTATTTTTGTATTTTTGGTTTAATAGATCTGAAAATAAAATGAAAGGAAAATAGATCGCAAAGGCAAATATAATGAAGAAGAGACCCGGGGGCCATAGGTTTCACTAGTGGCTTCTCTCGAGAAAAATAGCAAACGGTGGGCGAAGAAATTACTGTTGGGCAATTGATAGAACTTCAAATAATCATGACGATATCCAGGCAATGATCATTATATAGGCATCACGTCCAAGATTAGTAGACCGACTCCTGCCTGCATCTACTACTATTACTCCACACATCGACCGCTATCCAGCATGCATCTAGTGTATTAAGTTCATGGAGAAACGGAGTAATGCAATAAGAACAAGGACATGATGTAGACAAGATCTATTTATGTAGAAATAGACCCCATCTTCTTATCCTTAATAGCAACGATACATACGTGTCGGTTCCCCTTCTGTCACTGGGATCAAGCACCATAAGATCGAACCCATTACAAAGCACCTCTTCCCATTGCAAGATAAATAGATCAAGTTGGCCAAACAAAACCCAAATATGTGAGAAGAAATACGAGGCTATAAGCAATCATGCATATAAGAGATCAAAAGACTGAAATAACTTTCATGGATAAAACGATAGATCTGCTCATAAACTCAAAGTTCATCAGATCCCAACAAACACATCGCAAAAAGAGTTACATCATATGGATCTCCAAGAGACCATTGTATTGAGAATCAAACGAGAGAGAGGAAGCCATCTATCTACTATCTACGGACCCGAAGGTCTACAAAGAACTACTCACGCATCATCGGAGAGGCACCAATGGACATGATGCATGCCTTCATGATGGTGTCTAGATTGGATCTGGTGGTTCTGGAACTTGCAACGGCTGGAATTGATTTTCGTCGACTCCTCTAGGGTTTATGGAATATTGGGGTATTTATAGAGTAAAGAGGCGCACCATGGTGGGTTGTGCTCCCCTCGGAGCACCCCCCGGCGCTCTCCGTCCCATTGGATTTCTTCTGGTCCAAAAAAATCCACAAAAAGTTTCGCTGCGTTTGGACTCACTTCGGTATTGATTCCCTGCGATGTTAAAAACTTGCAAAAAAATAGCAACGGGCACTTGGCAGTATGTCAATAGGTTAGAACCAAAAAATGATATAAAATGACTATAAAATGATTATGAAACATCCAAGAATGATAATATAATAGCATGCAACAATAAAAAATTATAGATACATTGGAGACATATCAGGGGGCTGTGGAGGGGGTGGGTGGGCGGGGTGGTGTTTGAGGATACGCCGCGGCTACTAAATTTTTTAGTAATGGCGGGTGGAGATGGTGGTGGACGAGGGAGGGCCATGGTTCATATGCCTCGGCTAGTGCAATTTTACTATAAGGTCGGTGCTGGAGGAGTGGGGGTGATAGTTGAAGTACGATGGCTACTAAAATTTGTGTAAAGGAATTGATGCGGGGCGGGAGTGTTGGGAATCATTGCATGGAAAACAAAAAATTATACGCACACGCAAAGATCTATCCATGGAGATGCATAGCAACGAGGGGAAGAGTATGTCTAAGTACCCTCGTAGAGTGTCAGCGGAAGCATTTCACAGCGCAGTTGATGGAGTCAAACTTTCTTCACGCTCCAACCGATCTAGTACCGAACGCACTGCAGCTCCGTGTTCTGCACACATTCAGCTTAGTGGTATCCTCTGCCTTCTTGATCCAGCAAGACGATGAGGTAGTTGATGAGTTCTGACAGCATGACGACGTGGTGATGGTGATGGTGAAGCTATATCCGCAGGGGCGTAAGCACTACAAAAATATGACCGGGGTTGTAAATGGTGGAGGGGGGCACCGCACACAGATAGGCAATTGTCTGTTATGTGCTAGGCGGCCCCCTCCCACATATATATACGTGGTAGGGAAGGAGGAGTAGCCAAAGGAGGCGCCCAAGCCGCACCCCCTTTCCTTATTTGGAGTGCGGGGAAAGGCTGGGGAGGGTGCCCCCCTTTCCTTTCTCCTATGAGAGGGAAAGGCTGGGGAGGGTGGCGCCCCTTCCTTTCTCCCATGAGAGGGAAAGGCAGGAGGGGCTAGTGTCGGTGTCAAAACCGGCGGATCTCGGGTAGGGGGTCCCAAACTGTGCGTCTAAGGTCGATGGTAACAGGAGACAGGGGACATGATGTTTACCCAGGTTCGGGCCCTTTCTATGGAGGTAATGCCCTACGTCCTGCTTGATTGATATTGATGAATACGAGTATTACAAGAGTTGATCTACCACGAGATCGTAATGGCTAAACCCTAGAGGTCTAGATTGTATGGCTATGGTAATGAGTATCTCCCATATCCGGACTAAGTCCTCTAGTTTATATAGACACCGGGAGGATCTAGGGTTACACAAGGTCGGTTATAGAGAAAGGAATCTACATATTTGGTCGCCAAGCTTGCCCTCCATGCCAAGGAGAGTCCCATTCGGACACGGGTGTAGTCTTCGGTCTTCGTATCTTCACAGCCCATCAGTCCGGCCCATGGCTAGCAGGCCGGACGCCCGAGGACCCCTTAGTCTAGGACTCCCTTAGTAGGCCCTGAACCTGGCTTCAATGACAAGGTATCCGACGCGTAGATCTGACTTCGGCATTGCAAGGCGGATTCCTCCTTCCGAACTCCAATATAGTCTTTGGACGAAATAAAAGTGTTCGGATCTGTAACACACATCCATAGAGAGTATAACATTTCACAAATCTAATCTGCTGACAACTTTAGTAATGCGACGTCACGCTTGTCCGGTCATTATTTTGAATCGTTTCTCGTCCCGCCGTTCCACGTCTTGGGGCGTGGTTTTTATTGGCACGTCCTGTCGAAGCAGAGATCGTGTCCCCTTATCGCAGGATTCTCTTCAATACGAGCGAGGGTAACCCAACCGTCCTGCGGGAAAGATTCCTTAGGAATAGGCAGGTTCTTAGGCTTAGGAGGAGGCATTCTATACCCGCTGCCTTTATAAAGGAACAAAGGGTCGTCTCTTTTATGCCAAACCTCTCCTCAGCCTTCCCAACCTCGAGTTCTAGCACCCAAGGTTCGACTTCATTGCTTCCAGCCTCCCCATCATGTCCGGACCCAGCTCTCAAGGCCCATGGGTGGCTTCCTCCGCTACAGAGGAGGATATTGTAAAGCTTCGGGTGGCCAGATATTTTGCCGTGGAGGTCCATTGATACGTCTCCAACGTATCTATAATTTTTGATTGTTCCATGCTATTATATTATCTATTTTGGATGTTAATGGGCTTTATTTTACACTTTTATATTATTTTTGGGACTAACCTATTAACCGGAGGCCGAGCCCAAATTGTTGTTTTTTTGCCTATTTCAGTGTTTCGTAGAAAAGGAATATCAAATGGAGTCCAAACTGAATGAAACCTTCGGGAACGTGATTCTTGGAACAAACGTGATCCAGAGGACTTGGAGTGGACGTCAAGCAATCAACGAGGCGGCCACGAGACAGGGGGCGCGCCTACCCCCTGGGCACGCCCTCCACCCTCGTGGGCCCCTCATTGCTCCACCGACGTACTTCTTCCTCCTATATATATCCATATACCCCGATAACATCCAGGAGCACCACGAAACCCTATTTCCACCGCCGCAACCTTCTGTACCCAAGAGATCCCATCTTGGGGCCTTTTCTGGAGCTCCGCCGGAGGGGGCATTGATCACGGAGGGCTTCTACATCAACTCCATGGCCCCTCCGATGATGTGTGAGTAGTTTACCTTAGACCTTCGGGTCTATTGTTATTAGCTAGAGGGCTTCTTCTCTCTCTTTGGATCTCAATACAAAGTTCTACTCGATTCTCTTGGAGATCTATTCGATGTAACTCTTCTTTTTGCGGTGTGTTTGTCGAGATCCGATGAATTGTGGGTTTATGATCCAGATTATCTATGAACAATATTTGAATCTTCTCTGATTCTTTTATGTATGATTGGTTTATCTTTGCAAGTCTCTTCGAATTATCAGTTTGGTTTGGCCTCTAGATTGATCTTTCTTGCAATGGGAGAAGTTCTTAACTTTGGGTTCAATCTTGCGGTGCTCGATCCCAGTGATAGAAAGGGAAACGACATGTATTGTATTGTTGCCATCAAGGATAAAAAGATGGGGTTTATATCATATTGCATGAGTTTATCCCTCTACATCATGTTATCTTGCTTAAGGCGTTACTCTATTCTTATGAACTTAATACTCTAGATGCATGCTAGATAGCGGTCGATGTGTGGAGTAATAGTAGTAGATGCAGGCAAGAGTCAGTCTACTTGTCATAGACGTGATGCCTATATACATGATCATGCCTAGATATTCTCATAATCATTCTCTTTTCTATCAATTGCTCGACAGTAATTTGTTCACCCACCGTAATACTTATGCTATCTTGAGAGAAGCCACTAGTGAAACCCATGGCCCCTGGGTCTATTTTCCATCATACAAGTTTCCAATATATTTTATTTTGCAATCTTCACTTTCAATCTATATCATAAAAATACCAAAAATACTTATCTTATTATTATCATCTCTATCAGATCTCACTCTTGCATGTGGCCGTGAAGGGATTGACAACCCTTTATAGTGTTGGTTGCGAGGTTAGTTGTTTGTGTAGGTACGAGGTGACTCACGCGTGGTCCCCTACTGGATTGATACCTTCGTTCTCAAAAACTGAGGGAAATACTTACGCTGCTTTACTGCACCACACATTCCTCTTCAAGGGAAAACCAACGCAGTGCTCAAGAGGTAGCAAGAAGGATTTCTAGCGCCGTTGCCAGGGAGATCTACGCCGAGTCAAGACGTACCAAGTACCCATCACAACTCTTATCCTTCGCGTTACATTATTTGCCATTTGCCTCTCATTTTCCTCTCCCCCACTTCACCCTTGCCGTTTTATTCGCCATCACTTTTCCGTTCCCCTTCTCCTTTTCAATTTGGCTCTTTTGCTTCTTCGCTTGTTTGCTTGTGTGTTGGATTGCTTTCTTGTCACGATAGCTCAAGATAATACTAAATTGTGTGACTTTGCTAATACCAACAATAATGATTTTATTAGCACTCTGATTGCTCCTCTTACCGATGCTAAATCTTGTGAAATTAATACTGCTTTGCTGAATCTTGTCATGAAAGATACTTTTTCTGGCCTTCCTAGTGAAGATGCCGCTACCCATCTAAACAACTTTGTTGATTTGTGTGATATGCAAAAGAAGAAAGATGTGGACAACGATATTGTTAAACTTAAGCTATTTTCGTTTTCACTTAGAGATCATGCTATAGCTTGACTTCGTCTTTGCCTAAAAATAGTATTCATTCATGGAATAAGTGCAAAGATGCTTTTATCTCTAAGTATTTTCCTCCCTCTAAGATCATCTCTCTTAGAAACGATATTATGAATTTTAAGCAACTTGATCATGAACATATTTCACAATCTTGGGAGAGGATGAAATTAATGATACGTAATTGCCCTACACATGGTTTGAATTTATTGATGATTATACAATTTTTTTACGCCAGATTGAATTTTGCTTCTAGAAATCTTTTAGGTTCGGCCGCGGGAGGCACTTTTATGGGAATCACTTTAGGAGAAGCTACCAAGCTCGTAGATAATATTATGGTTAATTATTCTCAATTGCACATTGAAAGATATACTAGTAAAAAGGAGCATGCAATTAAAGAGATTAATGTTTTGAGTGCAAAGATGGATAAACTTATGAAATTGTTTGCTAATAAGAGTGCTCCTACTGATCCTAATGATATGCCTTTGTCTACTTCGATTGAGAATAATAATGTATCTATGGATGTGAATTTTGTTGGTAGGAACAATTTTGGTAATAACGCGTATAGAGGTAATTTTAATTCTAGGCCGTTTCCTAGTAATTCCTCTAATAATTATGGTAATTCCTACAACAATTCTCATGGAAATTATAATAAGATGCCCTTTGATATTGAATCTAGTATTAAAGAATTTATTACTTCGCAAAAGAGTTTCAATGCTTTGATTGAAGAAAAATTGCTTAAGATTGATGAGTTGGCTAGGAATGTGGATAGAATTTCTCTTGATGTTCATTATTTAAAACTTAGATCTATTCCACCTAAGCATGATATCAATGAGTCTCTCAAAGCCATGAGAATTTCCATTGATGAGTGCAAATGAAGAACCGCTAGGATGCGTTCTAAGAAAGATTGCTCTGTGAAAGCGTGTTCTTCTAGTTTTCATGACAATAAAGATGAAGATCTAAAAGTAATTGATGTGTCCCCTATTAAATCCATGTTTTGCAATATGAATCTTGATAATGATGGGACTGGAGATGAGTCAACTTTAGTTAAAAGGCGTCCCAAAAATTCAGAGTTTTGAGATCTTGATGCAAAAATTGGTAAAAGTGGGATTGAAGAGGTGAAAACTTTAGATAGCAATGAACCCACTATCTTGGATTTCAAGGAATTTAATTATGATAATTGCTCTTTGATATATTGTATTTCCTTGTTGCAATCCGTGCTAAATTCTCCTGATGCTTATAGTCAAAATAAAGCTTTTACTAAACATATCGTTGATGCTTTGATGCAATCTTTTGAGGAAAAACTTGAGTTGGAAGTTTCTATCCCTAGAAACCTTTATGATAAGTGGGAACGGACAATTAAAATTAAAATTAAAGATCATGAATGCTATGCTTTGTGTGATTTAGGTGCTAGTGTTTCCACGATTCCAAAAACTTTGCGTGATTGCTAGGTTTCCATGAATTTGATGATTGTTCTTTAAACTTGCACCTTGCGGATTCCACTATTAACAAACCTATGGGAAAGATTAATAATGTTCTTATTGTTGCAAACATGAATTATGTGCCCATGGATTTCATTATTCTTGATATAGATTGCAATCCTTCATGTCATATTATTCTTGGTAGACCTTTCCTTAGAACGATTGGTGCAACTATTGATATGAAGGAAGGGAATATTAGATTCCAATTTCTGTTAAGGAAGGGCATGGAACACTTTCCTAGAAATAAAATTAAATTACCTTATGAGTCTACTATGAGAGCCACTTATGGATTTCATACCAAAGATGACAATTCCTAGATCTATCCTTGCTTTTATGCCTAGCTAAGGGCGTTAAACGATAGCGCTTGTTGGGAGGCAACCCAATTTTATTTTTATTCCTTGCTTTTTTCTTCTGTTTAGTAATAAATAATTTATCTAGCCTCTATTTTGGTTGTGTTTTTTGTGTTTAATTAGTGTTTGTGCCAAGTAGAACCGTTGGGAAGACTTGGGGAAAGTCTTTCTGATCTTGCTGTAGAAAACAGAAACTTTAGCGCTCACGAGAATTGCTGCCATTTTTAATTGGAGAGTGATATTTAGTTAATTATTTTTTCAGATTATTAATAGATAAATTCCTCACGTCCACAAATTTATTCAGAATTTTTGGGGTTCCAGAAGTTTGCGTTAGTTACAGATTACTACAGACTGTTCTGTTTTTGACAGATTCTGTTTTTCATGTGTTGTTTGCTTATTTTGATGAATCTATGGCTAGTAAATGAGTTTATAAATAATAAAGAAGTTGGAATAAGTAGGTTTAAAACCAATATAATTAAATAATGAGTTCATTAGATTACCTTGAAGTGGTGTTTTGTTTTCTTTTGCTAACGGAGCTCACGAGATTTTTCTGTTAAGTTTTGTGTTGTGAAGTTTTCAAGTTTTGGGTAAAGATTTGATGGATTATGGAACAAGGAGTGGAAAGAGGCTAAGATTGGGGATGCCCATGGCACCCCAAGGTAAAATACAAGGACATGAAAAAGCCTAAGCTTGGGGATGCCCCGGAAGGCATCTCCTCTTTTGTCTTCGTTCATCGGTAACTTTACTTGGAGCTATATTTTTATTCGCCACATGATATGTGTTTTGCTTGGAGCGTCTTGTATGATTTGAGTCTTTGCTTTTTAGTTTACCACAATCATCCTTGCTGTACACACCTATTGAGAGACACACACATGAATTAAAATTTATTAGGAACTCTATGTGCTTCACTTATATCTTTTGAGCTATATAGTTTTTGCTCTAGTGCTTCACTTATATCTTTTAGAGAACGGTGGTGGTTTTATTTTATAGAACTAATTGATCTCTCATGATTCACTTATATTATTTTGAGAGTCCTTTAGAACAACATGGCAATTTGCTTTTAGGCATAATAAAAACTTTCATACAAGTTCATTGAATACTAAGAGAAGTTTGATACTTGATGATTGTTTTGAGATATGGAGATGGTGATATTAGAGTCATGCTAGTAGAGTAGTTGTGAATTTGAGAAATACTTGTGTTGAAGTTTGTGATTCTCGTAACATGCACGTATGGTGAACCGTTATGTGATGAAGTCGGGGCATGATTTATTTATTTATTGCCTTCCTTATGAGTGGTGGTCGGGGACGAGCGATGGTCTTTTCCAACCAATCTATCCCCCTAGGAGCCTGCACGTAGTACTTTGTTTTGATAACTAATAGATTTTTTCAATAAGTATGTATGTTCTTTATGACTAATGTTGAGTCCATGGATTATACGCACCCTCACCCTTCCACATTTGCTAGCCTCTCTAGTACCGCGCAACTTTCGCCGGTACCATAAACCCATATACCTTCCTCAAAACAGCCACCATACCTACCTCTTATGGCATTTCCATAGCCATTCCAAGATATAGTGCCATGCAACTTTCCACCGTTCTATTTGCTATGACACGCTTCATCATTATCATATTGCTTTGCATGATCATGTAGTTGACATCAAATTTGTGGCAAAGCGACCGTTCATAATTCTTTCATACATGTCACTCTTGATTCATTGCATATCCCTGTACACCACCGCAGGCATTCACATGGAGTCATATTTTGTTCTAAGTATTGAGTTGTAAGTAAAAAGAAGTGTGATGATCATCATTATTAGAACATTGTCCCAGTGAGGAAAGGATGATGGAGACTATGATTCCCCCACAAGTCGGGATGAGACTCCGGACGAAAAATTAAAAAAAGAAAAAGAAAAGAAAAAGAGGCCAAAAAAAAGAAGGCCCAAAAAAAGAGAGAAAAAGAGAGAAGGGACAATGTTACTATCCTTTTTCCACACTTGTGCTTCAAAGTAGCACCATGATCTTCATGATAGAGAGTCTCCTATGTTGTCACTTTCATAAACTAGTGGGAATTTTACATTATAGAACTTGGCTTGTATATTCCAATGATGGGCTTCCTCAAATTGCCCTAGGTCTTCGTGAACAAGCAAGTTGGATGCACACCCACTTAGTTTCTTTTGTTGAGCTTTCATACACTTATAGCTCTAGTTCATCCGTTGCATGGCAATCCCTACTCACTCACATTGATATCTATTGATGGGCATCTCCATAGCCCATTGATACGCCTAGTTGATGTGAGACTATCTTCTCCTTTTTGTCTTCTCCACAACCACCATTCTATTCCACCATTGTGCTATATCCATGGCTCACGCTCATATATTGCGTGAAGATTGAAATTTTTTGAGAACATCAAAAGTATGAAGCAATTGCTTGGCTTGTCATCGGGGTTGTGCATGATTTAATATTTTTTGTGATGAAGATAGAGCATAGCCAGACTATATGATTTTGTAGGGATAACTTTCTTTGGCCATGTTATTTTGAGAAGACATGATTGCTTAGTTAGTATGCTTGAAGTATTATATTTCTATGTCAATATTAAACTTTTATCTTGAATCTTTTGGATTTGAACATTCATGCCACAATAAAGAAAAATTACATTGAGAAGTATGTTAGGAAGCATTCCACATCAAAAATTCTGATTTTATCATTTACCTACTCAAGGACGAGCATGAATTAAGCTTGGCGATGCTTGATACGTCTCCAACTTATCTATAATTTTTGATTGTTCCATGCTATTATATTATTTGTTTTGGATGTTAATGGGCTTTATTTTATACTTTTATATTATTTTTGGGACTAACCTATTAACCGGAGGCCCAGCCCAAATTGCTGTTTTTTGCCTATTTCAGTGTTTCATAGAAAAGGAATATCAAACGTGGTCCAAACGGAATGAAACCTTCGGGAACGTTATTTTTGGAACAGACGTGATCCAGAGGACTTGGAGTGGACTTCAAGCAATCAACGAGGCGTCCATGAGGCAGGGGGCGCGCCAACCCCCTGGGCGCGCCCTCCACCCTCGTGGGCCCCTCGTTGCTCCACCGATGTACTTTTTCCTCCTATATATATCCATATACCCTGAGAACATCTAGTAGCACCACGAAACCCTATTTCCACTGCCGCAACCATCTATACCCAAGAGATCCCATCTTGGGGCCTTTTTCGGAGCTCCGCCGGAGGGGGCATTGATCACGGAGGGCCTCTACATCAACTCCATGGCCCCTCCGATGATGTGTGAGTAGTTTACCTCAGACCTTCGGGTCCATAGTTATTAGCTAGATGGCTTCTTCTCTCTCTTTGGATCTCAATAGAAAGTTCTCCTCAATTCTCTTCGAAATCTATTCGATGTAACTCTTCTTTTTGCGGTGTTTATGATCCAGATTATCTATGAACAATATTTGAATCTTCTCTGAATTCTTTTATGTATGATTGGTTTATCTTTGCAAGTCTCTTCGAATTATCAATTTGGTTTGGCCTACTAGATTGATCTTTCTTGCAATGGGAGAAGTGCTTAGCTTTGGGTTCAATCTTGCGGTTCTCGATCCTAGTGACAGAAAGGGAAACGACATGTATTGTATTGTTGCCATCGAGGATAAAAAGATGGGGTTTATATCATATTGCGTGAGTTTATCCCTCTACATCATGTCATCTTGCTTAAGGCATTACTCTGTTCTTATGAACTTAATACTCTAGATGCATGCTGGATAGCGGTCGATGTGTGGAGTAATAGTAGTAGATGCAGGCAGGAGTCGGTCTAATTGTCATGGACGTGATGCATATATACATGATCATGCCTAGATATTCTCATAATTATTCGCTTTTCTATCAATTGCTCGACAGTAATTTGTTCACCCACCGTAATACTTATGCTATCTTGAGAGAAGCCACTAGTGAAACCTATGGCCCCCGGGTCTATTTTCCATCATACAAGTTTCCAATCTATTTTATTTTGCATTCTTTACTTTCAATCTATATCATAAAAATACCAAAAATACTTATCTTATTATTATCATCTCTATCAGATCTCACTCTTGCAAGTGACCATGAAGAGATTGACAACCCCTTTATCACGTTGGTTGCGAGGTTCTTATTTGTTTGTGTAGGTACGAGGTGAATCACGCATGGTCTCCTACTGGATTGATACCTTGGTACTCAAAAACTGAGGGAAATACTTACGCTGCTTTACTGCACCACCCTTTCCTCTTCAAGGGAAAATCAACGCGGCCTCAAGAGGTAGCATCCACCACAGGCTTCCTGCTCAAGGATAGGTTATTCCGACCCCCAGATCTGGCGAGAGGGTCGTATTCATCTCCCACTTCGTCCGGGGGCTAGGGTTCGGTCTTCACCCCTTCGTCCGGGGGCTAATGTTTTATTACGGACTAGATTTTCATGATCTAGCCCCGGACTCTATCTTCCACGTCTCGGCGTTTTATTGTTACATGTGAGGCCTTCCTCCACATCGCCCCACACTTCGGCTTATGGCTCAAGACATTCAGTGTGAAGCCGAAGGTAGTTGACGGGGAACAGGCGGAGTGCGGTGGTGCTGTAGTGAGCAAGCTTACCAAGACTCTCTGGCCAAAAGGCTCTTTCACTGAAACCTCCTACCAATGGCAGCGAGAGTGGTTTTATGTCACGAAACCCCATAGCACTAAGTGGGCAGCTATACCTGCATTCCGTTCAGGAGACAGGGGACACGATGTTTACCCAGGTTCGGGCCCTCTCTATGGAGGTAAAACCCTACTTCCTGCTTGATTGATCTTGATGAATATGAGTGTTACAAGAGTTGATCTACCACGAGATCGTAATAGCTAAACCCTAGAAGTCTAGCCAGTATGACTACGGTATTGAGTATCCCCTATCCGGACCAAGTCCTCCTGTTTATATAGACACCGGGTGGATGTAGGGTTACATAGAGTCTGTTACATAATATGGAATCTTCATGGTTGTTCGCCAAGCTTGCCTTCCACGCCAAGGAGAGTCCCAACCGGACACGGGCACCGTCTTCGGTCTTCCTATCTTCACAACCCATCAGTCCGGCCCATAGATAACATGCCGGATGCCCGAGGACCCCTTAGTCCAGGACTCCCTCAGTAGCCCCCGAACCAGTCATCAATAGCGAGGTGTTCGGCACATGAATTATCTTCGGTATTGCAAGGTGGGTTCCTCCCTTAAGTAGTGTATTCTTCCATAGATTCGAAGTCTCCCCTCGGCTTCTGCGCGCTTAATGTCCTCGTTTTCCACGTGTCGAGCGAATGCGGACAGTCAGGGTATTTTTTGCAAATAACACCCCAGCCCTATAAGGAAGAGTATCTATTTAAAGAGATTGGATCTCAGATCCTTTTGGCACCAAGCGGAGAAAATCCTCAGAGACCGCCAGGCAGGACCATTTCAACATGGCCAACAACCCTAGCTCCTCTTCCCATTCCAACCTAGAGAGAGGCGAGTGGGAGAGGTGCTCTGTGTCCCATAGCCGATTGGCAAAGCTGCAAACGCAGGGATTTCTCCCTCCAGCAGATCTGGTTCCTGTTTGATCAGGGTTGGCCTCCTTCGAGGGCAAAACCTAGGGAGAGGATTCTCCCAATCTGTCTATGGGAGAACGGGTATGCTTCGCCCCCTATCTACTGAGGGGGTGGGGTTTCCAATTCACCCATTCCTCCGAGGGCTGCTGGAGTACTATGGCCTCCAGCTGCACAATTTTACCCCCGGCTCCATCCTCCACATTACGGGTTATGTCGCCCTATGCGAACTATTCCTTGGTTGCGAGGCCCATTTTGATTTATGGAGAAGACTATTCTGCCTCGTCCCTCGCAATCAAGGTGGATCAATCTTTAAAGTGGGAGGAGTCGAAGTGTGACGCATTGCCGTGACCGGATATCTATTCGGCACGCCGAAGAAAGCTCCCGAAGTGTGGTCTTCGGAATGGTTCTACATTGACGATGTTGCTCTACCCGACCCCGTCCGCATAGGCCTTCCCGAGTTTTCAAATGCTCAGCTGAAGAAGCACCACAGCTGGCATCCTCGGAGCCCCGAGGAAGAGGATAGGGCGGAAATCAGCTTGCTACTGGGCAAGATTAAAACACTTGCCCAGTCCGGATTGCCAATAGTTGAAGTGATGGCAATTTCCAGAACGCGGGGGGTCCAGCCACTCCAATACCGAGGACTGCCCATGTGGCATTATAACAAAGAAGAAGACGCCTCATGTTATGGCCGAAAAGGCCCGAAGACCCCCTCTGCTCTAGCCAAGATCCTGGCCGAGCTGTATAAAGGGGAGAAGGAGGAGTTCAGCTGTCTCCAACATCGATACGGACTTTCCATGTACAATCCTCCCAGCTTGGTAAGGTTTGGCTTCACTTAATTTATCTTGTCCTTGGATCATTCATTGACAGGAAGCATCTTATCTGCTCATAATAGGAATGGCGAAAGGCTATCGAGGGGATCCATGACCCTGCCCCTCAGCCGGAGAATCGCAACCGGGATCTTGACCCCGGATATGAAGAAGACCCGGACATATTCGTGGAGCTTGAGGAGGGAAATTTCTATCAGATGAGCTACGACGGTACATATGTACCTATTATCGCCGATTACCCCGACCTCCTTCCAGCTTCACACGTAAGTAATCCGAAGACACCTTATTCAAAAGAAATCTCTCCTTCCTTCTTACCCACCGCACTATCCTGTGCTCAAAAGGGGAAGGGTTCGGCTTGCTGTACCGCTCCAAGGGCACCTCCAAAGAGGGCATCCCCTACTCCGGGCGAGTCTTCCAAGAGGAAAGCAAAAAAAGACACGGCCGTACCTTCATAAAAGAGGTATGAATTCGTGAACATGCACCTAAGCAGTCACGTCCAACCGTGGCCTTCCCATTTTCCATGTGTCAGGAGAAAGGTGCGCCGAACTATATCTGGAGGTTCGAGTGGCCGTACTTCTTGCAGCCAGGATTCAAACCCTGCCGTGAAGACGAGGGCTGATGCGGGGCGACGCCGGACTGTTCTCCAGCTGAGGACTCGGACGATGTATCCATCACCAACTCGGAAGTGGAGAGTGCCATGAATCATCGGCGCCACCGGGCCATCTTACAAGACCCTGGCTTTTCAGAAGAGTCGTGTAACGCATTCAGCTCGGGTGATGCATACATCCGAGCTGCTCGAGATGGAATTAACAGGGCCACAAAGCAACATTTGAAAGATGTGCAGGTAAATTTGTTTTTTCTGACTATGATAACCATATGCCAGTAGTCCTCGAGACTTAAAGGAGTTGAAACAACTGATTTAAGGATCAATGTACAAGCAGGTGCTTACGGAGAAGATCACCCACTAGCTCAGGAACTAGAAAAGTGTCAGCGCCAGCTGCTTGCTGCCAATGCCAAACTAGAGAAATACAAGGCATCTCCCGGTAATATTTCCCTCTATCAAAAATTCATAATGATACACCGATAGTGTGAATCTGGGTACTTATCTTTGTGTTGGGTCGTTAGACCAAGTACGGGAGCAGCTGGACGCCGCTCGAAGCGAAGAGCACGGAGCGAAAAAGCTACTAGCAGCGGGCGAGTGTGTATTGACAAAAGTCGTTCAGGAGAAAAAGAAACTCCAGGATTCGAACGCCGAACTGGGCGAGGAACTGAAAGATGTGCGAGCTCAGCTAGTGGACTCTGTGAAGGAGAACAAGAAGCTACGAGGTGGCATATTCAGTACGTGGCCACTTTTTATGTTATAACAGTTTGGAGGTAACGGTAGCTGACATAGCTGTAATTGCAGGTGTATTGACGAACCGCCCCAAAGAGGAGGTGTCCGGATCATCAAGTGATCTTCTGCAAGGGTTGTCGCAGTTGCACGAGCAAGCTCGGCACGCGATGCAGAGTGTAGCCAAGGTCTTATGGCCATCCGACTCCCCTCCAGGAAGCATGGAGAAGCTGGTAGAGCTGTTCAAGGGAGCGCGGTGACGTGTCCGGCTGTGGAAGATATCGGCCTGCCGAGAGGGTGCGTGAGAGGCCTGGGCCATGGTGAAGACGCGATATACCAAGCTGGATCCTAATCACATGGCTCGTGTTGGACCGCTAGGGCCGAATGGGGAAGAAATTCTGGTTAGTTTAGTATATGACCAAGTAGAGGTGGCCGCCAAATATTCCCAACAGGATTGTAAATAAGAACGCCTTTTGGACGGTATAGAGGAGGAAGTGTTTGAGTCGTGAGCGACTATGTACTTTCCTTCTAGCTGGATAATAAAGACAATTGTAATCGCTGACCTTTTCGCTTCAACCTCTTGACCCGAAGGTTTGGAGTGTTTCCGAATACCGTAGCGGTAGAATATACCGGGGTATGCGTGGAAACCAGGCGTAGGGGTCATAATTGCTCAAACTGACAATGTGTATCCGGCTAGTTATGTTATATTACATTATGTAAGAAACATCTTCCAGAGAGAATAGTTCCATTAAGGGTTCATTTCCCTGGGTGTGCATGCATGTTAATGTGCATGTCCGAACAGTGATGATAAAATCGTAGAGTAAGTAACATCTGGGGTTCACAATGGAGTGAATGCGGAAACACCTTTAATTCGCCTACCGAATATTCCCTTAAGAATGCTAGCTTTCGGCTTCACCCAGTCTGAGGTACACATCCGGATGACCCGACAGTAATAATCGCAGAGGTGCTCCCTTTATGCCCTAGCCAAACTAATGGGAACGTAGGGTATAAGCACAGGAGCCAGGCAACCCAGCTTGGCCAAAGCTTAAGTCATATCGATGCATATAGTGGCGAAGAAAAGGTACATATGGAAAAAAAGGAATGCATATGTGCTGAGCTTGATTCTCGAAGAATAGTCGCAAGCTTCTGTACGAGAAGCCCCCAGGTATAATGAGTGTACATATTTAGAGATGTATGCATCAGGTAGGGATGCTCTAGCCGCACTAAAGCCGTAAGGCTAAAGAGAAAACAAAAAAGGTAAAAGAAGAAAAGAGGGAAAACATAAATAATGGTAATAACAAGAGGGAGGAAACGAACACGGAGTTCGGCGTTAGGCATAAAATCGTCGTAGTCTGGCCGCATTCCATGGGTTTGGCTCCAGGTGATTATCTGACGCATCACGTAGGCGGTACGTTCCTCCGGTGAGAACTTCGTCAATGGTGAAGGGACCCTCCCACTTGGGCTTGAGTTTGTCCTTTTTCTTCTCCGGCAAGCGTAGAACGAGTTCACCAACGTTATACGTCTTGGCCTGCACTTCTCTGCTTTGATACCTGTGAGCCTGCTGTTGATAAAATGCGGAACGAGCTCTAGCGACGTCGTGCTCCTCTGCTATCTCTTGAGCATTGCGTTGGTTTTCCCTTGAAGAGGAAAGGGTGATGCAGCAAAGTAGCGTAAGTATTTCCCTGAGTTTTTGAGAACCAAGGTATCAATCCAGTAGGAGGCTACGCGCGAGTCCCTCGCACCTACACAAAACAAATAAATCCTTGCAACCAATGCGATAAGGGGTTGTCAATCCCTACACGGTCACTTACGAGAGTGAGATCTGATAGATATAAGATAATATTTTTGGTATTTTTATGATAAAGATGCAAAGTAAAATAAAAGGCAATGAAAATAACTAAGTGTTGGAAGATTAATATGATGGAAGATAGACCCGGGGGCCATAGGTTTCACTAGTGGCTTCTCTCAAGAGCATAAGTATTTTACGGTGGGTGAACAAATTACCGTTGAGCAATTGACAAAATTGAGCATAGTTATGAGAATATCTAGGTATGATCATTTATATAGGCATCACGTCTGAGACAAGTAGACCGACTCCTGCCTGCATCTACTACTATTACTCCACACATCGACCGCTATCCAGCATGCATCTAGAGTATTAAGTTCATAAGAACAGAGTAACGCTTTAAGCAAGATGACATGATGTAGAGGGATAAATTCATGCAATATGATAAAAAACCCATCTTGTTATCCTCGATGGCAACAATACAATACGTGCCTTGCTGCCCCTACTGTCACTGGGAAAGGACACCGCAAGATTGAACCCAAAGCTAAGCACTTCTCCCATTGCAAGAAAGATCAATCTAGTAGGCCAAACCAAACTGATAATTCGAAGAGACTTGCACATATAACCAATCATACATAAAAGAATTCATAAGATCCAAATATTGTTCATAGATAAACTTGATCATAAACCCACAATTTATCGGTCTCAACAAACACACCGCAAAAGAAAATTACATCGAATAGATCTCCACGAGAGAGGGGAGAACATTGTATTGAGATCCAAAAAGAGAGAAGAAGCCATATAGCTAATAACTATGGACCCGAAGGTCTGAGGTAAACTACTCACACATCATCGGAGAGGCTATGGTGTTGATGTAGAAGCCCTCCGTGATCGATGCCCCCTCCGGCGGAGCTTCGGAACAGGCCCCAAGATGGGATCTCATGGATACAGAAAGTTACGACGGTGGAATTAGGGTTTTGGCTCCGTTTTTGATCGTTTGGGGGTACCTAGGTATATATAGGAGGAAGGAGTATGTCGGTGGAGCAACAGGGGGGCCCACGAGGGTGGAGGGCGCGTTTGGGGGGGTAGGCGCGCCCCTACCTCATGGCTTCCTTGTTGGTTGCTTGACATAGGGTCCAAGTCTCCTAGATCATGTTCGTTCCGAAAATCACGTTCCCGAAGGTTTCATTCCGTTTGGAGTCCGTTTGATATTCTTTTTCTGTGAAACTCTGAAATAGGCAAAAAACAGCAATTCTGGGCTGGGCCTCCGGTTAATAGGTTAGTCCCAAAAATAATATAAAAGTGAATAATAAAGCCCAATAATGTCCAAAACAGAAGATAATATAGCATGGAGCAATCAAAAATTATAGATATGTTGGAGACGTATCAAGCATCCCCAAGCTTAATTCCTGCTCGTCCTCGAGTAGGTAAATGATAAAAACAGAATTTTTGATGTGGAATGCTACTAGGCATAATTTCAATGTAATTCTTCTTAATTGTGGCATGAATATTCAGATCTGAAAGATTCAAGATAAAAGTTTAATATTGACATAGAAATAATAATACTTCAAGCATACCAACTAAGCAATTATGTCTTCTCAAAATAACATGGCCAAAGAAAGTTCATCCCTACAAAATCATATAGTTTAGTCATGCTCCATTTTCATCACACAAGAATGCTCTCATCATGCACAACCCCGATGACAAGACAAGCAATTGTTTCATACTTCAGTAATCTCAAACTTTATAAACCTTCACGCAATACATGAGTGTGAGCCATGGATATAGCACTATGGGTGGAATAGAGTATAATGATGGGGGTTATATGGAGAAGACAAAAAAAGGGGAAAGTCTCACATCAACGAGGCTAATCAATGACCTATGGAGATGCCCATCGATTGATGTTAATGCAAGGAGTAGGGATTGCCATGCAACGGATGCACTAGAGCTATAAATGTATGAAAGCTCAACAAAAGAAACTAGTGGGTGTGCCTCCAACTTGCTTGCTCACGAAGACCTAGGTCACTTGAGGAGGCACATTGTTGGAATATACAAGCCAAGTTCTATAATGAAAAATTCACACTAGTATATGAAAGTGACAAAACAAGAGACTCTCTATCATGAAGATCATGGTGCTACTTTGAAGCACAAGTGTGGAAAAAAAGGATAGTAGCATTGTCCCTACTTCGAGGTGTCGTCGCGGAGGGTCTCCCTCGACCAACATGTGGTGCGAGGAATGATGAAGATATTACCCGAAGGTGACACTTCGGTGGCCGAGGGTCCAGGGACCAGCAATGAAGGCCCAGTACAATCTGGTATACAGCCAGATATGAATAAACGGATCCCTTCAAAGGGTGGCCGTACTCCTAGAGCAGCCTCCAGAGACCCAGAGGCGCCAGATATACTGACGAACATGCTGCGGCAGGCGTCCGTCTCAGAGGAACATCGTACCTTGATGGGCACGATGGTTGAAAAGGTCCTATCCGCGAAGAGCGGATTGAATGAGGCCTTTGCGAGCCTACTAAGAGGCTTTGAGGTTTGTACGGTAATATGTGCAATTGTGATTTATTCACAAAATACACTTGTGTATAGATAGTAGCCCCTGAGACTCTGATTGGCTTCCCGAGGGAGGCGATCAGAGGATCAAAATAAATGCCCAGGGACTGACCTGATTAATTGGAACACAGGCGGTGACTTCTCCGGTGACTGCCCGAACTATAGAAGTTGCAGATTTGCAACATAAGATTGATGATGCGGATAATGATATCGCGCTTATCAACAGGCAACTTGACGAGGCGTAAGGTATGATTTTGGGGCAGTCATACTATGCATATGTTTAAAATATAAGAAATATGCGAATAATTGTGTAATAAGGTGTACATATCTGTAGATGGTGATGTTGCAGTCGAGATCCTTCAAGCTAAGCTAGCCCGGGCCAAGGAACATGCCCAGATTAGTAATGCGGCTGCCAAAAAGGCATCGGCTGAGTTAAAAGCTGAACAAGCTGCTAGGCGCCAAGACGAGGAGAAGATATTCATGACGGCGCTCGAACTAAATATGCTGCTAGCCGCTGTGAACTTCTAGAGAAGGAGAATGAAGCCAAAACGGCTGAACTTGACAAGGCCTTATGAGAGGCGAGAGAAGCGCGCTCTGAATCCAGAGCAGCCCGTGAGGAGATCCAGCAAGATGGGGAGATTTCGGCTGGGAAGCCCTTTTTGCTACGGACTAAGTTCGGCGATCCGAGCTATGCTCAGCCTAACCAAGTGTGGAGTTCTCCGGACTAGTTTTTAGACTTGCCGAAGAATTCTTCCGATGCGGCACAGTTTTACCAGGCGCGAGAGGGGTATGCAACGGAGAAGCTTTTCTCATCACGATTTGGCGCGTCGAAGCACCCTCTGTTGCTGAATGAACAGATGTCCCAATGGGCCGAGCTTCATAGGATATTCGGCGCTGCCATGAAGAACGTCATAATCCAATTGTGGCCAACCGAGTCTGTTCCGAATAGCTACTTCGGCTTGGGACAGCGGCTTGTTGATGCGGTGCCACATATCGACGCTGTGAAGCGGTCGATGTGCATTGAGGGTCCACGAATGGCCTTTGCTCGAGTCAAGACATTCTGGGGGAAGATGAAGGCCATCGATGTTGCGGCGAAGAGTCCACCCAAGGGCAAGGACCGTTACGAACCAGAGCATTATTTTGAAGACGTCCTAGAGGCCGCCCGCTTGATAGAGGGTCAATGCTCGAAATACATAACATTCAAGTGAGGTGTATGAGAATTGAGAAGACAATTTTATAGTTAATCTATTTTTATGTTTTGCTCGAAAGCTTGTGTTCCTCCTGTGCAGCCATTTTAATATGATCTGGAAGTTTTCCAATTGTCGGCTTCAGCCCCCTCGTAGGAAGTACGGGGGCATTCGGAAAAGCATTTAATCACTCTTGATCCAATGTCTTGGTCCATGAAGGAGGTGATAATACGACGAACCAGGCAATCAGACTATAGGGTGTTAACACTTTCACTTAGCCATAGGAGTTTTACAGGGGGGCTACGGCATAGCCCCTGGTATGTGTACGGCTTATTCCAATATGGTGTGTTACATATATGACCTGAAATAAAGGTCCTTCGTGTGATATGGAGGGAATCGCGACAGATTCTGATAAGTCATCGAGTGGTTGACCAGCTCGCGCAGCATCATGACAGTCGGTTTTCGGATTTCTCTACTGAGGTGCTTGACCAGATGAACTGGAAGCACAATCACAACAGTTCTCCCTTTACCACCCTAGATGATAGAGCGGAATGTAAGGTAGCAAGCACAGGAGCCGGGCAAACCAACGATTGACCCAAGACATGATTCGGAGCTGATGCATATAAGGCCAAACTCGTGACGCCGAAGTACGCTATAAAGCTGTTCGGAGTTTGTTGGCAACTCATTTGTTCCCATACCGAGCCCCTGGCAGGTTATACCAAGGTATATCTGTGAAATGACCATAGGAGTCATATTCATTTGCGAAAAGACGCGAATGATTAATTCGGATAATGTTTACTGGGACCTGGGTGATATGCCAATGGTTACTTTATATATAAAAAGACCTCAACCCCGGCTATTTGACATGCCCGGGGTCGAAGGCGGAGGAAAAGACATATTATAGGCTCGAAATAAAGAGTGCGGTATGCAAAAAGTTTATTTTGGACCTCATGTCGCACGTCTGCACCGCCTGTCCTTGGCGAGGGGAATCCTTGATGGAAGTAGCCTCTTAGGTCAGTGTACGGATCAGAACTCTGATGGAGTCAGTTTAGATGTTTGTCCTTTGCATCACCTGTTTTTAAGAGATAATGAAGAAAGAAAAAAGGAAAATAGATGAAAATGTTACGGGAATGCTTGCCGGCTTGTCCGTATTGTGCCTCCGCCAATGCCCATGGTATCTTAAGTGCGTAGTGATGTATGCGCGGTACAAATTTTGCGGGTATATGAGGTGGGCGGCGGAAGCCGAACTGCTATTTCCGCTCCGGGGTTGATCGATCCTCGAGGGGAAATTGCTTCTGACCCCCGGTATTTGGTTGGTGAACCTCTTCGTCATCCCTATCGCCTGGCGGCCTCCTCCCCTTGTGTTTGGCGTTGAGCTTGCCGGCCTGCTTGAAGACCCAACAACTTCTGTTGGTATGATTAGCTGGTTTATCGTGGTGGACGTGAATCTGGCAGGGTCGGTCCAGTATCCTGTCTAGGTTGGATGGTCCTTCTCGGTTCGCCTTGAATGGATTTTTCCGTTGACCGGGTTATGGATTTATGAATCCGGCGTTGACCGCTGTGTCGCGTGATCTTTCATCATCATTTGCGACCGTTGTGTTTGCTTCGTCGTGGCTTGCCATTGCTGTCTCGGATTTAAGAAGTGCCTGAGTCGTTGGCGCTGCTGCTTCTGTGAGTGAGCCAGCTGTCTTCTCCCGCGCAAAAGCGGGTCATTAGAGCGGCAAGGGCTGTCATTAGAGTGTGCAAGCCATTCATCCTAGACGCTGTGTTTGAAGGCCGCAAGGGCTTCTACATCCGGACAGTCGACAATTTAGTTCTTTTTAACTAAGAACCTAGTCCAGAGCTTCCTGGCTGACTCTCCGGGCTGCTGGACAATGTGACTTAAGTCATCGGCGTCCGGTGGCCGACATATGTTCCTTGGAAGTTGTCGCAAAAGGCGTCCTCCAAATCTTCCCAGTTGCCAATAGAATTTTCCGGCAGACTGTTTAACCAGTATCGAGCTGATCCTTTGAGTTTTAGTGGTAGGTATTTGATGGCATGAAGGTCATCTCCGTGGGCCATGTGGATATGGAGGAGGAAGTCCTCAATCCATACCGCAGGATCCGTTGTTCCGTCGTATGATTCGCTATTCATGGGTTTGAACCCGTCTGGGAATTCATGCTCCATTACTTCGTCTGTGAAGCAAAGAGGGTGTGCGGTGCCTCTATGTTGGGCCACACTGCGACGTACCTCCGATGGAGTCCATTTGCGGTTTTCGGCCCGGGCGTGGCTAGGTTTGTCACGTCCGAATAGAAGGCCGTCGTTGCGTGTCGAGGCATGTCCTCGCGATCGGTAGATCGATCTTGCGTCTCCTGCTCTACTATCCAAGTCCTGTTGAAGGTCGTATTTACAACCCCGAGCTGTTTTATTCTTGCCTTTACGGTGAGGTGGGGCGGTCTGGTGTTCGGCTTGAGTTGCCGCTTTATCCGGACCAAGTTGTGGTCGACATACCGCATTGTGCGATGATGGTACGGGCTCTAGCGCCTTGCCGTCGCACTGTGGTAGCAATCTATGCTTCGGATAGCTTTTGGTTGGGCCACTAAGGCCGTATTCTTCGGCGGCTAGGACTTCGGTCCATCTATCATTAAGCAGATCTTGGTCCGCTTGAAGCTGTAGCTGCTTCTTTCTCAGGCTCCTTGAAGTGGCTATTAGCCGGCGTTTGAAGCACTCCTGCTCGAGAGGTTCATCAGGCACGATGGAATCTTCGTTGCCGAGGCTCTCCTCTCTCGGAGAGCGAAAGATAATTACTGTCCTCCGAGTTTCCGTGTATGGCCTGTTCATCAGGGCTAACTTGCCCATTATCCCGTTCCCCCTGTTCGGAGGTTACCTTGACAGGGTCTTCATTATTTTTGGCATCGTCTGGAGTATTATTTTTTCCAGTGCCCGTACTGCAGTCTTTGGAATGACATGACTTAGAGCGGCGTCGAGGAAGTTGGCGCTTGGGCTGTCTCTCAGGAGGTTTATCCTCAATTGGATCCTCTTTGTCATCGTTGTTAGTTTTTCCAGGCGTGTCCACCATGTATACGTTGTAGGAAGAAGAGGCCGTCTGTCGTCCAGTGAATGGCGGGTTTTGGCCTTGCTCCTTGTCAGCATCATCGTCCGTACTTGCGATGTCTTTGGAGCCATAGTCAAGCATGTCGGTTAAATCCTTGAGAGTGGCTATGAAGTGGGTGGCGGGTGGGAAGCAAAATTCCCCATCATCAGCCTCCAGTTTGAACCGGACATAGTTCGGCTGCGAGTCCCCCGCCAAGGACAAGTTCTTTAATGAGTTCAGCACATCGCCCAAGGGCGAGTGCTGGAAGATGTCTTCAGCATTGAATTCGAAGATTGATGAACGATCAAGTTCGGCGTCCGCGGGCTCACATGGTTCGGAACTTATAACCAGAGACGAGTCCGGAATTCCGATGACACAGATATTGTGTGAGGTTAAGTCCATGTGCGGCTCCAATGCCGGGGATTCTGTGGCCTCCATGGTGGGGTTGAGCCTCCAATCCTTGGATGCCGCAGTGTGCTCTGGATCTAAGGACCGAGTGGTCACAAGAGCTATCTCTGGGGTGCATAGTAGACAATGTCCTATTGACTACTACAGTTTGTCCATCAGTTTGGAGGTGACAAGTAGTACTAAAAAGCAGTTTAGTCCCCAACTTAGCCCATAAACATCTCCAGAAGTGGCTAAGAAATTTAGTATCACGATCTAAAACAATAGTATTTGGCACACCATGCAAGCGAATAATTTCACGAAAGAACAAATCAGCAACATTAACAGCATTATTGCTTTTATGACATGGTATAAAGTGTGCCATTTTCGAGAACCTATCCACGACAACAAATATGCTATCCCTCCCCTTCTTTGTTCGAAGTAAACCTAAAACAAAGTCCATAGATATATCCTCCCAAGGAATACTAGGTACAGGCAAAGGCATATATAAACCATACGGATTGAGTCGTGACTTAGCTTTTTGACATGTAGTGCAGCGAGCAACAAAACGCTCAACATCCCGTCTCATCTTTGGCCAAAATAAATGTGTAGCAAGTATGTCCTCCGTCTTCTTCACGCCGAAGTGTCCCATTAATCCTCCTCCATGCTCCTCCTGCAACAAAAAAAGACGGACGGAGCTAGCTGGAATGCATAGCTTGTTAGCACGAAACACAAATCCATCGTTAAGAACGAACTTGTTCCAAGTTCTACCTTCCTTATAATTCTGCAATACATCTTTAAATTCAGCATCATGCACATATTGATCTTTGATGGTCTCCAAAACAAATATTTTACAATCAAGTTGTGAAAGCATAGTATAACAACGAGACAATGCATCAGCAGTAACATTTTCTTTACCCTTCTTGTGTTTAATGACATAAGGGAAAGTCTCAATGAATTCAACCCATTTAGCATGTCTACGGTTCAGTTTTGCTTGACTTTTAATGTGTTTCAAAGATTCATGATCAGAATGTATAACAAATTCCATGGGCCATAAATAATGTTGCCATGTTCCTAAGGTCCGAACAAGAGCATATAATTCTTTATCATAAGTAGAATAGTTCAGACTAGCCCACTCAATTTGTCAGAAAAGTATGCAACAGGTTTGCCATCTTGTAATTACACACCTCCTAATCCAATTACACTAGCATCACATTCAAGCTCAAAAGTCTTATTAAAATCAGGAAGTTGGAGTAAAGGAGCATGTGTCAACTTATCTTTCAATACTGTGAAGGCTTCTTCCTGTGCGGTACCCCAAACAAAAGGCACATCCTTCTTTGTAAGCTCGTTGAGAGGTGTAGCAATGGTGCTGAAATCTCTCACAAAGCGTCTATAGAAACCAGCGAGGCCAAGGAAACTCCTCACTTGTGTGACCGTTTTGGGCTGCGGCCAACTCTCAATAGCTTCAATCTTGGCTTTATCAACTTCAATTCCCTATGGAGTAACAACATAGCCAAGAAAAGATACTCGGTCAGCGCAAAAGGTGCACTTCCCAAGGTTACCAAACAAACGTGCATCATGTAGAGCAATAAAAACAGCACGTAAATGTTCCAAATGTTCCTCCAAAGATTTTCTATAAATCAATATGTCATCAAAGTAAACTACCACAAATCTTCCAATGAAAGCACGTAAAACTTCGTTCATTAATCTCATGAAAGTAGTAGGTGCATTAGTTAACCCAAAAGGCATGACTAACCACTCATATAATCCAAACTTAGTTTTAAATGTTGTTTTCCATTCATCTCCCAATTTCATACGAATTTGATGGTATCCACTATGCAAATCAACTTTGGAGAATATTGTAGAGCCACTCAATTCATCAAGCATATCATCTAGCCTAGGAATAGGATGACGATAACGAATAGTAATATTATTAATGCCTCTACAATCAACGCACATACGCGATGTACCATCCTTTGTCGGCACTAAAATGACAGGAACAACACAAGGACTAAGGGATTCACGTATATAACCTTTGTCGAGCAGTTCTTGTACTTGACGCATAATCTCCTTCGTCTCCTCTGGATTGGTATGGTATGGTGCACGGTTGGGTAATGATGCACCGGGAATTAAGTCAATTTGATGCTCAATCCCTCGAATAGGTGGTAATCCCGATGGCACGTCTTGTGGAAAGACGTCAGCGAACTCCTGCAAAATGTTAGTGACAGCAGGAGGCAAAGAGGAAGGCACGTCCTCGAATGAAAATAATGCCTCTTTGCACACAAAAGCATAGCAAACAGATTTGCTAAAATCTAGATCATCAATATCAGATTTGGTGGCAAGTAAACATGCACTTTTCAATTTAATTTCAGAAGCAACACTAGATGGTTTATTATTAGGCTTCATTTGTTGCTCAAATTCTTTTGCCACAATCTGATTTTCACTCTTATTTTTCTCCCATTTTGCTTTATTAGCTCTATCAATATCATCTTTCAAAATGGAATCAGGAGTCATAGGAAGCAAAGTATTATTTTGATCCTTATGAACAAGAGTATACTGATTATTTCTACCATGGTGTACAATTTTTTTATCAAATTGCCATTGTCTACCAAGTAATAAGGAACATGGTTGCATAGGTACCACATCACAATCAACATAATCAGCATATGTAGAGATACTAAAATGCACACGAACAATACGTGTTACCTTAACCTTGCTGCTGTTGTTGAACCATTGGATGTAGTAAGGATGTGGATGTGGTCTTGTGGTGAGAGATAGCTTCTCCACCATCTCCATGCTAGCCAAGTTATTGCAGCTCCCTACATCTATGATGACGCGAATAGAAGGTTCCTTCACAACTCCCTTTGTATGGAACAAATTATGCCTCTGATTTTGCTCAGCTTGTGTAACCTGCACACTCAAAACACGTTGAGCAACTAAACATTCATACATGTCAGCATCTTCAGCTGCCATGTATTGCGTCTCATGATCAGAATCATCTCCACCGTGTTCTTCATGTGTAATAAGAGCCAAAGTCTCCTCATCATAGTCACTAGCGGACTCATACCCACCATCCTCAGTAGTAATCATCACACGCTGAGATTTGCATTCTCTCGCAAAATGTCCTCTTTCCTTCCAACAACGACAAATAATATCACTTCTGTGCCCTGTTGATGCCATGGAAGAAGAAGAGTTGTGCGCAGGCCCGACAGGTGTGCTCTTGGCAGATAGTGGTGGTTGTGCCTGCTTTCTTGTATCACGGCTAGAGGTGGCACCTGATGGAGGTCCTAGAGTAGTGGAAGTAGAGGATGCATGTGGTGTCCATGATGAAGATCGACCTGGAGAAAAGTTAGTTCACGCCAATCGTGTCGATCCTACACTTCACGTTCAGCTTTACAAGAAAGATGGAATAAACAAGTGATATTGGTATACTCCTTATACTCTAGAATGGTCTGAATGTCTCTATTTAATCCACCCATAAAACGTGCAAGCATAGCTTCATTCTCCTGAACAATACCACATCTAATCATGCCAGTTTGTAATTCCTCATAATATTCTTCTACATAATTTTTTCCTTGTCTTAAACACTGTAATTTTTGAAGTAATTCACGTTGATAATATGGAGGAACACAACGAGTATGCATAGCAATTTTCAAAGCATCCCAAGTAGTTGGAATAGGATATAATCTACAATGTTCAGACCACCAAACACATGCAAAGCTAGTGAAAGCACAAACAGCAGCAGGAACACGTCTCTCCTCAGGATATTGTAAACATGTAAAACGTTGTTCAGTTTCTAACTCCCAGGTAAGATATATATCAGGAACATATCTACCCTCAAATGGTGGAATATTAAATTTTAGTTTAGGAAGATGGTCATGATCTCGTACCTCATATGGTGGTGCAGCCCTAACATTGCGATGATATACCTGAGGACGACCTGGTGGTGGTGCTGCTGGTGGTTGCACGTAGTTCTGATTTTGATCAACCTCATCCTTGTAATGGTCCTCCACCTCTACAGTAGCAGCAGGAGCTACAGAAGCATCAACAACGGCACTGAAATTTTGCCCAGGGTCAATGGGAACGCGCTGTGCTCGTCCCACTTGATTTGGAAAGCGACGTTGTTGTTGTTGTTGTTGTTGTAGAGGTGTGTTAGGTGAAGCCGGTGCTGGTGGTGGAAGACGTGCGAGCAATTCATTAAACTTGTTATCAAGCTTTGTTTCGAACGTCTTCTCCATGTCATCTATCTTCTCCATGGCCTCTTCAAATCTATTTAGCACATCTTCCACCTGTGTTGGGGATATTACTATCAGCCAAAACCCGCCCAGGAGGGGCCGGGTCAGCCTTAATGGCGGGTTACATAAGAAGCCCAATATACAATCAAGATGATAGTTTATTAGTATATATAGAAAGCCCAAAGGCCTCGGTCCGTCTCAAAGCCCGTTATTGTAAACTGCCATATGTGTGGAAAGACTTGTAAGGAAAGGCATGTAAAGGAAGTCACCGAGCCAGGCAAGATTATGAGCCGGCTGGGACTCTGTAAGCCACCAGGCATCAACCCGTGTATATAAGGGGACGACCCGGTGGCGGCTTAGGACAAGAAACAATCAAGTCGATCACCAAGCCGGCGAGTTGAGCCTCTTGGAGATTGAAACCTCAGCAATACCAATCCCAACTAGACATAGGCTTTTACCTTCATCGTAAGGGGCCGAACTAGTATAAAACCCTCTCTCGTGTCCTTTGTCCCGATTAACCCCTTTAAGCTTCCTAGTGCGATGGCCCTACGACTAAGTCCTTGCTCTAGGACATCTGCCGTGACAATTCCACGACAGTTGGCGCCCACCGTGAGGCCAGCGCACGGTGGATTTGAGTTCTTGAAGGGCAACTTTGAAGGGCCCAAGGGATACGCTGTGGGCCAGATGACCAAGAGTCATCGCGGCAAGATCTACATCGACGATGAAGGCTGGGGCCCTGAAGCCGGCTCAATCGAGTACGGGTACCGGGTCCCCTTCGGCGGAATTCACGTCTTCATCTGCCGGATCGGCGAGTCATGCCCTGGGCCGGATGACCACACTGACCTCATCGAAACGGCTCAGCATGCCGGATCCGCCCATGTTCAATCTGTCGTGAAGCATGCCTTCGTAGGCTGCATCCACGGCGGTGAATACTCCGAAGGATCGATGGAGGGTGGAGAGATGGCCATCTGCTTTGATACTGCATCATCAACAGGTGAGACAGACTCGTTGTACCAACTGCAAGATGGCGTGCTCGGGGCTGTTCTGATGGCAGTAGTATACTGGACCCCCTTGAGCCGCCGAATTGGGCCGGAGTCTTCATGGCAGGGACACAACCCGGGCAGAACTCCACTGCGGCGACTACGGCGGCCACCGGATCGGCAGCTGCCGGGTCAGGAGACCCCGCGCTCCCTCCGGCTCAGATTCTCATGGACCTCATGGATAAATTGATGACTCTGTTAACCGCTATGGTAGAGCCGGCGGATAAAACCCAACATGACGCGGAAGTGGCACGCGTGCGGGAGGAGATGGTGCAAGCTAAGGAAAATCTAACCACGGAGGAAACCCAGATGGCAGCAGAGCGGGCCGCTTTGGATGCTTGTGCTCAGCAGCTTCAAGCAGAAACCTTCCGGCTCTCGGTAGATCTTGATGCATCAAACGAGGTCACGAGGAGGAGGCGTCAGAAAACTCAGTCGCATCTTCCTCTAACGCTGGATCCGAGGAATATGTTCCATACACCCGGAGCCGGAGGGAGCAACCCGCCAAAGGCAAACCGGGTCACGACGCGCGGTGCACCAGTTCAGCCACGCACCATGGAGCCACCGCGCATGAATACAGCTCCTCGTTATATAGCAACGCCCCCGGGTCACTTTTCCAACCCCATGAGAACCTCATTGCAGCGTCGGCTCGTTTGGCAGCTCTCCCAATGGAAGGAGACTCGCCAGCAGCAATTGAGACCCGGAGGGTAAGAGAACTGCTTCAGACAGCTTTGGCCCAGCAGGATGCGTACTCCTACAGTCGAGACATGATTCATTCAACTCCTCGCCCAAGCCGGAGCCCGAGTTACAGTAGACATATGGAGTCTGCAGGGATGTCAAGTAATGCTCAACGTCACAACCGGCCATATAGGCATGAGCCGGTGCGAGCTGGAGCCCTTAACTTGGCGGATCAGGAGAGGATTCGTCAAGAGGCGAAACGGGCGGCTCAGATAGCAGCAGAGCAGGAACCTCACCAAACATTTCCGGCTTATCCAGCAACCTCGGTTGAGGCAGGAGTGGTTACAAGAACCGGAGGCGTACCTTGCCTGGTCCCAGCCATATGCAATGAGCGGTTGCCTAAGGATTTCAAGGGACCTCGTAAGGTGCCTAACTACACGGCAGACTTACAGCCGGGGGCTTGGATTGAGAGTTATGAGATGGCTATGGAGCTATTGGAGGTTAGTGATGCGGCAATGGCCAAGTATTTTACCATGATGTGGGATGGAACGGCTCGGAACTGGTTGAAAGGATTACCACCCAATTCCATCGGCTCATGGGCAGAGTTGAAGGCACGGTTTATCCAGAACTTTAAAGACACATGTAAGCAGCCAATGTCAATTGTGGACCTGACCAATTGCAAGCAAGAGGATGGAGAATCTACGACACATTGGGTGCGCCGGGTCAAGGAGATAATACATTCGTCTGATAAAATGAACACCGGCTCAGCAGTGTTGATGTTGGAGAAGAATTGCCATTTTGAACCTCTGAAGCAGAAGTTGGGGTGGCTCAAACGAGATTGTAATGACATGGGAACATTGATGGCGGCTCTTGTCAAGTATGCCGATTCTGATACCACCAAAGACCCGGTGTCTGATGAAGAAAAGGCAACAAAGGGAAAGAAGAACGGCAATGGCAAGGGTCACCAGCATAACCCGGCAAACCAAGGAGGTAATAAGCGTAAGGCTGATGAGTTTATTTCTAATACTAATGCGCAGGGTGGTAATCAGCGGCGCAAGGGCAGACAACCCCCTCGATCGGGCGGGTCAGGCCCCACCCTTGAGCAGCTATTGAATGAACCTTGTCCAAGACACGGCACCAGGGAGAATCCAGCTACCCACTTGTGGAAGGATCGCACGATCATGAAGGCGTTTAAAAATTCAAACGCATTTGATGGGGGTCATGGTCTGGGTGGCGACTCAGGCGGCTTTCAGGGCCCGGGCGCCGGTTCAAGTGGAGGAGGTTTTCATGGTCATCCTGGTCACCAGGGAGGATATAATCAGCAACACGGCCAAGGGAATCAACAGCAGCAACAATCCGGCTATCAGAGCAACCCGAAGCAGTTGAGTAGTTGACAGTATCATGTCTTTACTACCAGTTTATGTAAGAGAGACCAGAAACTCCACAAGAGGGCCGTCAATGCTGTTGAGCCGGCAGTTCCACGTTACTTACGTTGGTCGGAGCAGCCCATTGTATGGAGTAGAGAGGACCACCCGCCCCGGGTTGATAATCTGGGTCACTTGGCATTAGTAGTGGCACCTCAGGTTGGTGGGTACAAGTTTACTAAAGTACTCATGGATGGAGGCACCAGCATCAACATCCTTTATTATGAGACGTTTCGCCGGATGGGATTGACGGACAAAAATCTTAAACAACCCAACACTGTGTTTCATGGTGTGGTACCTGGTAAATCGGCATACCCAGTTGGTAAGATCAAGCTGGAAGTAGCCTTTGGAGATGAGTATGACTCCAGAGCAGAAAAATTAACCTTTGAAGTGGTTAAGATCAAAAGCCCGTATCATGCTTTGTTTGGGCGGCCGGCTTATGCCAAGTTCATGGCTCGGCTGTGTTACGTATATTTGCAGCTCAAGATGCCGGGTCACAAGGGCACCATTACAGTCCATGGGAGCCGGAAGATAGCCTTGGAATGTGAAGAAGGGGATGCTGCCTATGCTGAATCTGTTTGTGCGACAGAGGAATTGAAATTCTACAAGGATCATGTTGACCCGGTGGACATGACGTCATTAAAGAAACCAACAACAGAGCATGAGCCGGAGTTAAAGTTCAAATCAGCTGATGACACTAAGATGGTTGACTTTGTGCCCGGCGATTCATACAAATAGTTCATCATCAGCGCAAATTTGGATCCGAAATAGGAAAGGCGCTCATCGAGTTCATCTGTGAGAACCGGGACATCTTTGCATGGAAACCTTCAGACATGCCGGGTGTCCCGAGGGAACTCGCTGAGCACACTCTTAATATCGGTCCAAAGTTCAAACCTATCAGACAGTTTCTTCGGTGGTTCAATGAAGAAAGGCGCAAGGCCATTGGAGAAGAGGTGGCCCGACTCTTGGCGGCCGGGTTCATTGTGGAGGTCTTTCACACAGAATGGTTAGCTAACCCGGTGCTCGTGCTCAAGAAGAACGACACCTGGCGTATGTGCGTGGATTACATAGATCTAAACAAGGCCTGTCCGGTTGATCCGTTTGCTCTTCCCCGTATTGATCAGATCATTGATGCTACACCAGGTTGCACGCGGTTGAGTTTCTTTGATGCTTACTTCGGATATCATCAGATTAAGATGGCAGTCAAGGATCAAGAAAAAACAGCGTTTATAACACCTTTTGGAGCTTTCTGCTATGTGTCTATGCCTTTTGGGCTCAAGAGTGCTCAGGCGACTTATCAACGGTGTGTGCAGAATTGTCTTCATGATCAAATTGGGCGCAATGTTCATGCCTATGTGGATGATATAGTAGTGAGTCCAGAGAAGAGGAAACCCTTGGTCACAGACCTGAAAGAGACTTTTGATAATCTTCGGGTTTACAAGATGATGCTTAACCCGGCCAAGTGTGTTCTTGGAGTACCAGCCGGAAAACTCTTGGGTTTTCTGGTGTCTAACTGAGGTATTGAAGCTAATCCGGAGAAGATCAAAGCAACTACATCTCTGGCCAAGCCAACCTGCATCAATGATGTTCAGCGAGAGGCGGGTCATGTGGCTGCTTTGAGCCGGTTCATAAGCCGGTTAGGGGAAAAGGCTATGCCTCTATATCAGTTGATGAAGAAAACAGATGTGTTTTTTTGGAATGATGTTGCGAACGCCGCTGTTGAGGATCTGAAGGCACAACTGGTTGAGCCGCCGGTCCTAGCCGCTCCAATTGAGAAAGAGCCGCTATTATTATATGTAGCTGCCAACTCACGGGCTGTTAGTGGGGCTATGGTGGTAGAGCGCAAGGAGGCTGGCAAAGAGCATCCGGTTCAGCGGCCGGTTTATTATGTCAGTGAAGTGTTAATTGAGTCTAAGCAACAATATCCGCATTGGCAGAAGCTTGTTTATGGGGTGTTCATGGCAAGCCGGAAGCTTAAGCATTACTTTCAGGGATATCCGATCACTTTGGTTAGCTCTGCTCCTTTGGGAGACATTATTCAAAACAGAGAAGCTACAGGGCGAGTTGCCAAGTGGGCAATTGAGCTTGGGTCTCATGGGCTGAAGTATGTTCCACGCACTGCGATTAAGTCTCAAGCTTTGGTTGACTTCATCAATGACTGGACAGAGATGCAGATGCTAGAAGAAAAGCCGGACAACACATATTGGACTATTCATTTCGATGGGTCCAGGCAATTGGAAGGCTCGGGGGCTGGAGTTGTATTAACTTCCCCACGAGGTGATAAATTTTGTTATGTGTTACGATTGATGTTTCCGTGCACTAACAACACAGCAGAGTGTGAGGCATTTCTCCATGGTCTTCGAGTGGTAAAGGAGATGAGCTTGAGCCTGGTTAGATGTCTTGGTGGCTCAGATCTAGTGGCTCAGCAGGTGTCTGGAAAATGGGATTCCAAGGACCCTCTCATGGCGGCTTATCACCGAGAGGTCGATGCGGTGGCAGGATATTTTAAAGGTTATCAGGTGGAACATATTGATCGTCGAAAAAATGAAGCAGCTGATGCTTTAAGCCGGCTGGGGTCTCAACGTAAGCCGGTACCACCTAACACCTTTTTAGATGTTTTGCATCACCCCTCTGTCAAGTTGCCCACAGAAGAAGATTTAGCTATTCCTGACCCGGAGGTGCAGTTGGTGGCGGCTCTTCATGTCATCCTAGACTGGACGGTGCCGTTTTTGGCTTACATGACCCGGGGAGAATTGCCTGCGGATGAGACTCTGGCCCGACAAAAACCCGGCAGTCTAAGTCCATGACGATTTCGGATGGAGAATTATTTCATCGCAGTGTTTCCAGAGCATTTCAACGGTGTGTCTCCCCCGAAGAAGGTCAAGAAATCCTTCATGAGATTCATGAAGGTGATTGTGGTCATCACGCCGGGTCAAAATCCTTAGTGGTCAAGGCGTTTCATCATGGTTTTTACCGGTTGACCGCTCACGCTGATGCAGAAGATCTGGTCAGTAGATGTGATGGTTGTCTGAAATTCGCGCGACGAGCGCATGTGCTGGCTCAAGAGCTCCGGATGATTCCAATAACTTGGCCATTTGCAGTCTGGGGGCTTGACATGTGGGACCATTCAAAAGGTCTAAAGATAAAAAGACACATCTCTTAGTGGCTGTTGATAAGTTCACTAAATGGGTTGAGGCGGAGCCTGTGAGTAAGTGTGATGCGGCCACGACGGTTCTGTTCATGAAGAAAATAATCTTCCGCTTCAGTTTTCCACACAGTATTATCACAGACAATGGCACTAATCTATCCCAAGGGGCTATGGAAGAGTTTTGTCAGCGAGAGCACATCCGGCTTGATGTTTCTTCTGTAGCTCATCCTCAATCCAATGGTCAAGCTGAGAGGGCCAATCAGGAAATTCAGAAAGGACTAAAGCCCCGGCTTATGGTTCCTTTACAACGAACGCCGGGTTGTTGGGTAGAGGAGTTGCCTTCAGTGTTATGGAGCATCAATACTACACCCAACAGGTCTACAGGTTACACACCCTTCTTCATGGTTTATGGGGCAGAAGCAGTATTGCCCAGTGACATCCGTCATGACTCGCCCTGTGTGGCGGCTTATGTTGAAGCTAACAATGAAAAAGCCAGACAGGATGCACTTGACTTATTGGATGAAGAAAGAGACTTAGCAACTGCACGGTCAGCAATCTATCAACAGGACCTGCGTCATTATCACAGCCGCCGGGTTAAGACCAGAACTTTTCAGGAAGGTGACTTGGTGCTCCGGCTCATCCAAGATCTTTCAGATGCGCACAAGTTATCCCCACCTTGGGAAGGACCCTTTGTGGTCAGTAAAAATTTAAACAACGGGTCTTACTACCTCATTGACGTTCGAGAGCATGCAGACTCGCGTAAGTCGGAAGAGGAGACCCGCCGGCCGTGGAACATTGCTCAACTTCGGCCTTACTATACCTGAGCCACCGGTTCTCATCATGTACATAAGTTCACATTGTATATATGATGATAAGCAATAAAGTAAGACCATCGGACTCTTTTATTTTCAAAGATTATGCATCTTTATTATTTTCTACAAATGACTACTAAGGATTTGATCATATTTGAATCAAGTTTAACCTTTTCTAGTCCGGCTTATGATCATATTCGAATCTAGCTGTAAATATCATGGTCACTTCGGGGCTTCCTATTCAAACATAGGTCGTATTCGAACCAAGGAGAACATAGCTGTCGTAACCCTCTTGATCGGCTCAAGGCCAAACTCACTTGGGGGCTTCTTGTTCGTATCCGAATCATAGCTTAACCCCTTTTGAGCCGACTTGGATCATATTCGAATCAGGGTCGTTAAAAACCTCTCAAGGTCATTTGGGGGCTTCCTGTTCAAACATAGGTCATATTCGAACAAAAGAGAACATAGTTGTCGGTACCGTTTTGATCGGCGCAACACCAAAGCCATTGGGGGCTATATGGTCGTATTCGAACCTTAGCTTAACCCCTTTGGTCCGGTTTACTGATCGTATTCGAATCAGAAACCCCCAATATTTTGAATACAGAGTGAAAATTATGTTTATTATCTATTGTTTGCTTTTGAGTTTTTTATTGTTTCAAAATTACAAATGAGATAGCCTGGTTTTCTTTGCCGGCTCAATTATTGGACAACACAACCGCCTGGGTTATTCAAGCCGGTGGTCTAAGGAACCAAAGGTACGAGCTACTAAGATATGATGATTATTGAATATTCAAGGAATATTAACTTTTATACATATTAAGTTATCAATTCATCACCCGGTTATTTAAGCCGGTGATCTAAGGATCAACAAGGATAAGGTATGGTTTTAACTTATACGTGCTTACCTGCTGCGTTAACTCAAGAGTTAGTATTAAACCTTATCCTTTGTTTACATTGGTCTCTATTTTTTCTTATTGAGGTAAAATTGTGGATTGTATATTAGGTGTTTAAGCCTAGTTGGTTCTAAACCGTCTTGCCAGGTTTTGTTCTTATTTTCATAGGAATAGAGTTCAGACATTCCAGAGACAAGCATTAAACGATGCATAAGAAAGAATTAAACATTGGCATCTGGAAGCACAGATTCACATAAGAAATCTTTTGTGCACGATGGCATAAGCAAACAGGCAGTGTTTTTACTAAATTTATTACAAGGCTTTATAAGCCTGTGAAGATGATCACTGTCCCTCCCTCACTGGTTCACCACTGTTTGGTTGCGGGAAGTTAAACTTTGTCCAATCAAAGCCGTTCATGGCGACGAATTCGGCTTCATCGTTAATCAGACCAACCGGGTCAATCTCCGGAGCAAAGGTATCTTCTCTCACAGGTGGGATTAGATCTGCTACTTTATATGAAGGAGTGGCTGTCGGTGTCAAAACCGGCGGATCTCGGGTAGGGGGTCCCGAACTGTGCGTCTAGGCCGGATGGTAACAGGAGGTAGGGGACACAATGTTTTACCCAGGTTCGGGCCCTCTTGATGGAGGTAAAACCCTACGTCCTGCTTGATTAATATTGATGATATGGGTAGTACAAGAGTAGATCTACCACGAGATCAGAGAGGCTAAACCCTAGAAGCTAGCCTATGGTATGATTGTATATTCGTCCTATGGACTAAAACCCTCCGGTTTATATAGACACCGGAGAGGGCTAGGGTTACACAGAGTCGGTTACAATGGGAGGAGATCTACATATTCGTATTGCCAAGCTTGCCTTCCACGCCAAGGAAGTCCCATCCGGACACGGGACGAAGTCTTCAATCTTGTATCTTCATAGTCCAAGAGTCTGGCTAAAGGTTATAGTCCGGCTATCCGGACACCCCCTAATCCAGGACTCGCTCAGTAACCCTTGAACCATGCTTCAATGACAACGAGTCTGATGCGCAGTATTGTCTTCGGCATTGCAAGGCGGGTTCCTCCTCCGAATACACCACAGAAGAATTTGAATACAAGGATAGTGTCCGACCCTGCAAAATAAGTTCCACATACCACCGCAGAGAGAATAATATTTTCGCAAATCTAATTTGCTAACTTGTTTTGACAGCATGACGTTATGTCATGGCCCGGTGATTATTCGAACAGTTTCCTTTAACTAGCCCCGCACATAACGCGAGGCAGTTTTTTGACACGTCTTGTCAAAGCAGAGATTGTGTCCCCTTATGGGATTCTCATCAATACGGGCGTGGGTAACCCAACCGCGCCATCGATTACGGCGCTTGGGGGATAAGCGAATTTTACCAGGCTAGTGGGGGGCGCATAGTTTCATCCGCCCATATAAAGGGATAAGGATTCACCTTTTCATCCACGCATTCTTCCTCCTTTGCTCATCCATTTTCGCACACTCGAGCACTAGCGCCCAAGTCCCCACTTCCCACCTCAACCTTCCCCCACCATGTCCGGAGCGGGAGGCCGGTCGATGCTCTCCTCTGTCACGGAGGGAGACATCAAGAAGCTGCACGGAGCCGGATACTTAGCCGCGAATATCGCGCATCGGCTGCCCGCCGTGGGGCAGATCGTCCCTACCCCGGAACCTCACGAGAGGGTAGTTTTCCTCCACCACTTCCTCCACGGACTGGGGTTTCCCCTCCATCCATTCGTCCGTGGTCTCATGTTCTACTATGGGCTTGACTTTCATGATCTGGCCCCGAACTTCGTCCTCAACATTTCGGCGTTCATCGTCGTGTGTGAGGCTTTCCTCCGCATTCGACCCCACTTCGGCCTGTGGTTAAAGACCTTCAATATCAAGCCGAAGGTGGTACGAGGCCAACAAGCAGAATGCGGCGGAGCCACGGTGGGCAAGATGCCCAACATTATAGGGCTTGAAGGCTCCTTCGTGGAGACAATAAAGGGATGGCAATCGGCGTGGTTCTACATCACCGAGCCGCGCGACGCCAAATGGGCGGCAGCCCCCGAGTTTCGATCCGGATTCCCTACACGGCTCACTTCTTGGAAAGAGAAGGGCTTGTCATGGGGTTCATCAGTGGAGATGGATGGACTCCAGAAATGTATCCGGAGTATGGCAAGCAAGAAGCTCAAGCTTGTCAACATAGTCCAGGTTATGCTCATCCGCCAGATCCTCCCGTGTCAACAACAGGATTTTAACTTGTGGGAGTTTGACCCGGCCCGGCACCAGACTATGAGCGAGCTCTTTGATACGACACACAAGGACATCTGGAAGGTGCTGTTCAAGGGCGCCGAGGTCCCTCCTTCTCTTGCCGAGGACCGCGGACTAAGCGCAAAGCGCCTAGCGCGTTCGGTGAATTCAATACGTCCCATAAGACATTTATTTCCCCTAGCTTAATTATATGTGGAGTCTAATCTCCATGCCTTTGACAGGACTGGGTGGAGACGTTGGGGCAGATTAACTGTCCGGCCCCTTTGCCCGAAGACACTACTAGCGCTCTCCTGACGGAGATGCTGACTCCGGCTTCTTACAAGGTGCCGAAGAAGACCAAGAAGGCCAAGGGAACCTGTCGTGGAATTGTCACGGCAGATGTCCTCAGGAAAGGACTTGGTCGTGGAGCCATCGCTACAGGTTAGCTTGAAGGGGTTAAACCGGACAAGGGGACACGAGAGTTTTATACTAGTTCGGCCCCTTCGATGAAGGTAAAAGCCTACGTCTAGTTGTGATTGGTATTTCTAGGGTTTCGAAGGCCAGGGAGCGAATCCGCTTTGTCTGGCTCTCGAGCTATTGTTCTCTGTTCCTAAACCGCCGCCGGGTCACCCCTTTATATACTCAGGAGGACCCTGGCCGGTCTACAGAGTCCCGAGGATGGCTCATACAAGTGTCCGCCTCGGTCTCTTCTTTCCTATCTTACAATGCAAGTTTATACAATCATGGCGGTTTACTATCATGGGCCCTAAATCGCCTGCGGGCTCCGGGCCTCTAAGCCTCATCCGTAACGCACCATCTTCTGGGTTCCCTTGGCTTTTAGTATAGGTGAAGGTGAACCGACCCCTCCTGGGCGGTTTACCCTTAGTGGTTATATCCTCAACATTAGGCCCCAGATTGATTTGAACCTGTTTATGTCAATCTTCAATCCTTGAATTTCTGGCAATTCTTGTAAACCGCCATATTGTCTTCTCCATGTGAACTTTGATGAATCGCCATACCAT
Source organism: Triticum urartu (assembly GCF_003073215.2). NCBI lineage: Eukaryota > Viridiplantae > Streptophyta > Magnoliopsida > Poales > Poaceae > Triticum > Triticum urartu. The sequence continues at coordinate 60,058,881 of NC_053026.1, forward strand.
CATCTTCTGTTACTGTAGTAAATCATTATGACGTCATCCCTGTATATAAAAATTTTATAAAGATTCCCTTCTCTCTAATTAATTCCCGAAGATCGAGGCGACAGCTGCATCCTCTTTTGCCGCTTCCGACTCCTCAATTTTTGCGCTTGCTGTTTTATCCTACTTCCCTTATAAATAAGACCGGGGCGCCTTCCATTTCCCCCCTTTCCAAACCGCATCGTCTTCCTCCTCGCGACCTGAAGACCTCAAGTATCGCCGCCACCGCCGTTGTTGATCTTCCAGTCCGCACCAACCAGGCCGCTGCATCACCCTGTTCGTACCAGATCTCTGAAAATACTCCGCCGCTGCGTGTCCCTGGTACATACTCCTTCCCTGCTATTTGTTGAATCTGCGTTAGGGTTTCGAGACTTCTTCAGTGTTCGTCAATGTTCATCGGTCCTTCCTCTCCTTTTCCTTTAGCATCATATTGAATCTAGATAAACCTGATAATTTCCCCTTGCGGCCGGATCTGTAGCTTTAATCTGCCATACTACAACATCTTACTATTCCTGTATAAATCCTTATCTAAATCTTCTCTGTTCTGTTAAACACCATTGTACAGCTCAGAAAAATTTGTCTCTTGAACAACGGTAGATCCAAAATTATATCACCATCTTATGAAACTTGTTTCCGCAATACTTAACAAATTCTCAGTTTGGGGTTCTGCCTCCAAAGGGCGGTTTATCCTTTAGTGTTGATTATCCGTCGTATGTCATTAGCCCTCTCTTAAACCGCCATCTATATTTTGAACAGCCATGCCCGGTTCACCTTATACGTATACCTTGAATTGCCGGTTTAATATTTGACAAACATGTACGAACCGCCAATCGTAAACCATCCATTTCCTTTTACAGACTATGTAAGATGACGAAACAATTTGCTGCTTGCAACTGGGTTTCGTCTTGGATCACCGAGAGGCAAATCAATGAATATGTCACCACCGGCGCTTTAGCTTCAAAAAATGTCCTCCATTGGCGAGTTCCTGGCCCTGAGTGCCCCCCTGAACCTCAAGACGGAGAAGTGATTGTATTCTTGCAACATTTAGCTCGAGGTTTCAGTCCTCCCGGATCAAAAAAATTCTGGGATGTTCTTGCCAGGTTCCAACTTCATCCTCAAGATATTGGACCAAATTCTGATTCCAACATATGCAATTGCCAAGTATTCTGCGAGGTTTATCTGCAAGAAGAACCAACTGTCGACCTCTTTCAAGATCTCTTTCACTTAAACCGCCAGACGGAATTTTCTGATGGACCTAATACTGAACTTGGCGGTGTGTCAATCCAAAAGAGGAAAGAGGTTGATTTTCCTCATGCCAAACTTCATAGCCATCCAAAAGACTGGAACCAAACCTGGTTCTACTATCAGAATACTGCCCCTGCTGAAGAGAATCCCTTACCGGGCTACCGTCCGCAACGGCTCAGCAATAATCACCCTTTACCTCAGCGATTACCTGCCAAAGACTGACAAGCCTATGCACCTCAACTCGCCAAACTCCGGGCTCTCCTTGCCAACGGTTTAACTCGTGTTGATCTCGTCCGGTGTTGGATTTCATGGTGCATACTTCCTTTAAGCCGCCGGCCCGGATTGATGTTTGAATATACCGGCAACACCAATGATCCACAACGGTTTAATGGAATAGAACTGACTGAAGGTGAAGTCAGTGAAAGTGTAAATAAAATACTTGACGAACCGCTCACCGTATGTACTCAAATTGGTCTGCGTCCTTTTTACACCTCCAACAAACCGCCAGCGGTAAAGACTTTAACCTTATACTTTTCCTGATCCTTCTTTCCTTTGACACTGGTATAATAATCCTTTTGTGCAATCTCATAGGCCAGTAGCTCCTTTTGGAAAAGGAAATCTCAAGACAAAGTAGCTAAGGCTCCTCGTGGTAAGACCAAGGTCATCAAGAGAGCTGCCAAAAAGAAAACTGCTGAGTCTTCGGGACCGCCCGAAGATGTTAGTGACTCAGCTGAAGTGGTAAAATTTGACTCCCTTGACTTCTATTTATATATTTTACTGATAATGATTACTCCCAGGATGATGCGGAGGCCAGCCATGCAGATCATGTTGAGGTAATTTGTCTTTCTGACTCAGAACTTGTGCCGGTTCAACGATTTCTTCCTGCAGTTCGGAAAGTGAAATGCTCTCACCCTGTTGCTCATTTGGATCAAAAACTTTCTTTGAAGACACAGCAAACTGAAGGGTGTCGCACAACCCGGCACAGTGGTCAACAGGTCACTTCTTCCGGTTTACCTCATACCCCAAACCGGAAACGTCGTCCAGAGGTTGCTTGTTCTCCTGAAAAACGTTATCTTTTGAAAGGTTTCTTCCGATGCCCTCTCAATTCATCTGATTCAAATTATCAGGCATCTTCTAATTCGTCTGGCGGTTCATCAACCACTCAGCTGCCTCCACTGAAAACCGTCCCTGGGTAAGTGTGTAGTCTTCCCTTCTCTTTCATAACTCAGTTGATCATGCTAATCTTTGTTTTAATATTAGTGCTCAAGCTCGTTTGAGTAAGAAGGCCAAGACCTGTGCCCCTACCGGTGAAGTTGAACCGGAGAAAGCTCTTGAGAATCTTGATAAAAATCTTGATAATCTCATGGATGATTTTGTCCCGCCAGAGCCAACTATCAATGCTAATCCGCCGGAAGCTGATCCGGCCATACATGAGGATACCTCAAGTCCACATGCTATGCCTGCAAGTCCGGTTGCTGATCCACTGAAGTCAAGTGCTAATCCGACAAGCCCAGCCAAAGACAATGACATTATTGTTACTGGCACTGCTTATACTGCTTCGGGCGATCCAGTTATCTTGGCAAAACATACCGCCAAGGATGATTTTATTTCAATGGGCAAGAGGAAGCCGGAAACTGATATGTCAAAATATGCTAATCTTTCTGCCCAGGATCTTCATTCTGGATTCTTGAACCGGCTTTATACAAGCCGAGACAATGAGGCTGACTTGGTAAATCTGATGAAGGAACGTTATGAGGTAAACATTTTCCTCCTTATCTTTGTATTTTAACTGCCTTGTATCCTGTAGCCCCCAAGGGTCGGTTTAGCTTGTAAAAACAAACCGGGACTTTGAATTTCCAAACTGCACATTGTTGACTTTTAAGTAGTTTGAACAAATACACATTAGCCCCCAAGTGCCAGGATTGAAACTTGTATGAATCCTTGGGACTTTGAATAAGCAGTAAGAAAGAAGTAATCCGCATTAGCCCCCAAGTACCAGGATTGAAGCTTGTATGAATCCTTGGGACTTTGAATAAGCAATAAGAAAGAAGCAATCCGCATTATCCCCCAAGTGCCAAGTGTAGAACCAGTTGTATGCTTGGGACTTTTGATAAAATATTGATGTGCTCCTCTGATGTTGGCAGGCTGACATAAACCATCAACGGACGCAGATTGCTGATCTTCAAGAGAGTATCAAATCTCATCAAGAAGAATCGTCTAAAGCCAAAGATGAACTTCGAGCCGCTTTAACTTCCATAGAATGACTGAAGGAAGAATTCAAGACGGAACATGCCAATTGGGACACTGAGTAGGGCACATTGCTGAAACGGGCTGAAGATGCCGAATCTGCTCTTAAATCGGTGGCAGAAGAACTTTCTGGGTTGAAGCGTCAAGTGAACGCCATGACTTCCGCAGTATTTGGTAAGTACTCCTGGCAAGGTATCTGAAATATCCATCTTGTAAGGTGCCGGTTGAAATATGAAATTCTTAAACCGTTGTAGGTAGCCGCATTACTCATCTGGGCTCAGATGTACGGATGAAGCTGAAAGCAGCATATACTCTTCTTGAACAACTATACACCGGTGCTCAACGGGTTATCTGCGCAGCATCCTATGACAATCCGGCCCCAACACTGATCAAGGACACTCTGGCAAGGCTATCCATGGTACCAGCACAACTAGAAGAGGTGAAGCGATCTGCTGCCAGGGCCGACGCTTTGTTGGCACTTACCCGAGCCAAAGCGTGGATAGCTGACTTGGATCCGGTTAACCTTGCCAAAGGCTTTCCAAGCACACAAGAAAACGGAGCAGATTTTGATGATGTAGCCCTTAAAAGAGTGACTAGGGAAATGCGTCCTTTGGCGAGTCAGCTGGCAGAAGATGCTAACTTGACGGTTCACCGGTCTTATTATGACGCCAACAACAAACGGTTTAACCCTGTCATTCCGGAGGCGCAAAATCTTATTCCAGGAATCTGTAAGCACACTTATGCCACTGACATTGATCCGTCAGAACTTATTAGCGAAGAAGCTATCTTTCAGGCCTTAACCCGGATTGACTGGACCACTACAAACTTCCAGCCGCTAGGTGGGGAGGAGGAGGCTGAGCCGACACCAGATGACCCATCAACTTCGCATCAACATGGTAATGAGACTTGATCTGGCAATCAGAGTGATGCTCCATAAACCTTGTTCTGCTGGAAACACCATATTTTGGGCCTTCAAGCGTCTTGTAATAAGCTAGTGAAAATACTTTGATCCGTTGCCCTCGTGCACCGGGATACACTTTGCGTTGATTTGTCATGAGAATTTCAGTACTGGCTTATGTATTTTTACAATATTATGCAATCCCTGTTCCTGCATAAGGAAAATCTGTCCAGGCGGTTTACCATCGGACGGGTCAAAATACCCAACACAACTTGGTAAGCAACTATGGTTGCAGCAATAATAAATCATACCTGTGATATAAAACATTGCTGTTCGTTTACCAATGGTGATTTGAAGAAGGGTGAAAACCCAACTTCCACCATGCCATGTTGGTATATATACATGATATAGAACCGGGTTGTGATGAACACCGGCCGATTGCTGGAGACAAAGTGTCAAAGCCAGACCGGTTTTGAAGGATGCCAGATTACCTTTAATTGTATACTTTAGCAGAAGATCCGTAAGCCATGTCGGGTTAAAAAAAACTCCGGTTTAATGTAGACCTTACGAAAAACAAAAACTTGGCAAAAAAGCAAACAAAAAACCGTAGTCGAGGCTTTTCAAGGGCTGCCAGGCCCAAATCGAGGCTTTTCATGGGCTGCCAGGCCACTGAGTTAAACCATTTTGACAAAGCCTTTTAAGATGGCCCTCCAACTAACCAATCATCGTTTTAACTTTGACAAGTTCAGGGTCTCAATGAGAGTAACTGTCAAACGTTCGACGGGTCGTGCCAGGATTACCTGGATAGGAGTGGCTTACTTGATGAAGGCAGGTTAACCCGGGGTTTTAGGTGAATACACCAGGCTTCCAAGCCGTGGGTCGATACCCAGCTACAAGGGTCCTTTCAAACCCTTTGGTATTTGACACAAAGAGCCCCCAAGTAACTTTGTGAGCTGTGCTCAATGGGTGCCTATGTTTGAGTTGTGCTTTGCGCAATCAATCCCTCTTTGGCCCCTTGGGTGTGAAGCTCCCCAGCTAGATGGCGGCATGGTAGCTGGGCTAACAGGTAGTACTTCGTGTTATTAGCTGAAGCCCCCAAGTTAACAGATATTTGAAGGAAAAAACAGTGGAGACCCTGCTTGATAGCAAGGATTGCGGTTTATTATATTGATCATAATATATACATTGTTGAAATATGTACATATGAAAAGCCTGTAGCTTCAAGTGTAATAAGGCCGTAGGAGAGCTATGTTCCATGGCTGCCGGGTCTCCTCAGAGCTACATGAGTCTTCTCGAACGTCAATGAGGTAGTATGATCCGTTGTGTAGATTTTTGCTGACCACAAAAGGCCCTTCCCAAGGTGGGGATAACTTGTGCATATCAGTCTGGTCTTGAGTGAGCCGAAGTACCAAATCGCCTTCTTGAAAGGTTCTTGTCTTAACCCAGCGGCTGTGATAACGTCACATGTCTTGTTGATAAACCGCCGATCGAGCCAAAGCCATGTCTCGCTTCTCATCTAACAGGTCCAGCGCCTCTTGGTGTGCTTGCTCGTTGTCCGCTTTAACATAATTCGCGACCCGGGGCGAGTCGTGACGAATATCACTCGGGAGGACAGCCTCAGCCCCATAGACCAGGAAAAAGGGTGTATATCCCGTAGATCGGTTTGGGGTGGTATTTATGCTCCATAACACAGATGGTAATTCTTCCACCCAACAACCCGGCGTCCGCTTCAAAGGGACCATGAGCCGAGGCTTGATACCCTTCAGGATTTCTTGATTCGCCCTCTCAGCTTGACCATTAGACTAGGGGTGAGCCACGGTCGCTACATCAAGCTGGATGTGCTCTCGTTGGCAGAACTCCTCCATCTCACCTTTAGAAAGGTTCGTACCATTATCTGTGATGATGCTATGTGGAAAGCCGAAACGGAAAATAATCTTTTTGAGAAATTGAACCGCCGTGGCTGCATCACATTTACTGACGGGCTCCGCTTCAACCCATTTGGTGAAATTGTCAACCGCCACCAACATGTGGGTCTTCTTGTCCTTAGAACGCTTAAAGGGTCCAACCATATCAAGCCCCCAAGTAGCAAACGGCCAAGTGATGGGGATCATGCGTAACTCTTGAGAAGGAACATGAGCTCGACGTGAAAATTTCTGACAAGTGTCACACCGCTTTACCAAGTCTTCAGCGTCAGAATGAGCTGTCAACCAATAGAACTCGTGTCGGAAAGCCTTAGCAACCAAGGACTTTGAGCCGGCATGGTGACCGCAATCCCCTTCATGGATTTCCCGTAGAATCTCTTGTCCTTCTTCAGGAGAAACACAACGTTGGAATATGCCTGAAACGCTAGAACGGTGCAAATCACCATTGTGAACAACCATAGACTTGGACCGCCGGACTATCTGCCTGGCAAAAAGTTCATCTTCTGGTAATTCGCCCCGGTTCAGATACGCCAAATATGGAACCGTCCAATCCGGAGTGGCACGCAAAATGGCTACCAACTGGGCCTCCGGATCAGGAATAGCTAAATCCTCCTCTGTAGGCAACTTTAGAGATGGGTTATGCAAGATATCTAGAAAGGTATTAGGTGGTACCGGCTTACGATGAGATCCCAGCTGGCTTAGAGCATCTGCTGCTTCAGTCTTGCGCCGGTCGATGTGCTCCACCTGATATCCACCTCGCGCCTATAAGCCGCCATGAGTGGGTCCTTAGAATCCCAAGTACCAGAAACTTGTTGAGCCACCAGATCAAAATCTCCAAAGCATCGAACCCGGCTTAAGTTCATTTTCTTAGCTACAAGAAGGCCGTGGACCAAGGCCTCATACTCCGCTGCATTGTTAGTACAAGGAAACATTAAGCGGAGAACATAACAAATCTTATCTCCTCGAGGGGAAGTGAGGACAACTCCAGCCCCCGAGCCTTCCAGCTGCCTGGATCCATCAAAGTGCATGGTCCAGTATGTATTATCCGGTTTGTCTTCTGGTGCCTGTAACTCGGTCCAATCATTGATGAAGTCCACAAGCGCTTGAGATTTGATGGCTGTTCAGGGTGTATACTTCAAACCATGGGGACCAAGCTCGATCGCCCACTTCGCAACCCGGCCAGTTGCCTCACTATTCTGGATTATATCGCCCAAGGGAGCAGAACTAACCACTGTAATAGGATGGCCTTGAAAATATTGCTTGAGTTTCCTACTTACCATAAAAACTCCATACACTAGCTTCTGCCAATGCGGATATCTTTTCTTTGATTCGATCAGTACTTCACTGATATAATAGACTGGTCGTTGAACCAGATATTCTTTTCCGGCCTCCTTACGCTCAACCTCAATCGCCACACTTACCGCTCGGGCACTGGCAGCCATGTACAACAATAGAGGTTCATTATCAACTAGAGCAGCGAGGACTGCCGGTTCAGCTAGCTGTCGCTTCAATTCCTCAAATGCCGCATTGGCGGCGTCACTCCAGACGAATTTATCTGTTTTCTTCAACATCTGATACAGGGGAATCGCCTTCTCTCCCAAACGGCTGATAAATCGGCTAAGGGCTGCAATCCGGCCCGCCAGACGCTGAACATCATTGATACACGCCGGTTTAGGCAAGGATGTGATTGCTTTGATCTTTTTCGGATTTGCCTCAATACCTCTGTTAGACACAAGAAAACCCAAGAGTTTGCCTGCCGGAACACCAAAAACACATTTGTCCGGGTTAAGCATCATTTTATAAACCCGAAGATTGTCGAACGTTTCCTTGAGATCATTTATCAGGGTTTCCTGCTTCCTGGACTTCACCACAATATCATCCACATAAGCATGAACATTACGCCTGATCTGCTTGTGAAGACAATTTTGCACACAACACTAGTAGGTTGCTTGGGCACTCTTGAGCCCAAAGGGCATAGAAACATAGCAGAAGGCTCCAAAGGGGGTGATGAAGGCTGTCTTCTCCTGGTCCTTAACTGCCATTTTAATCTGATGATAACCTGAATAAGCATCCAGGAAACACAGGCGCTCACAACCCGCAGTTGCATCAATGATCTGATCAATACGCGGGAGAGCAAAAGGATCTGCCGGGCAAGCTTTATTCAAATCAGTGTAGTCCACACACATACGCCAAGTGCCATTTTTCTTAAGAACAAGCACCGGATTAGCCAACCATTCAGGATGAAACACTTCAACAATAAACCCAGCTGCCAGTAGCCGGGCTACCTCTTCACCGATGGCCTTGCGTCTTTCTTCGTTAAAACGGCGAAGGTACTGCTTGACCGGTTTAAACTTAGGATCAATATTTAGAGTGTGCTCAGCGAGTTCCCTCGGTACACCTGGCATATCAGAAGGTTTCCATGCAAAGATGTCCCGGTTCTCACGGATGAACTCGATGAGCGCGCTTTCCTATTTTGGATCCAAATTTGCACTGATACTAAACTGCTTGGATGATCGCCAGGGACGAAGTCAACGAGTTTAGTCTCATTAGCCGGTTTGAACGTCAGGGCCGGGTCATGCTCAGTTGTAGGTTTCTTCAGGGGGGTCATGTCCGCCGGATCAACATTGTCTTTATAGAATTTCAGCTCCTCTGTTGCACAAACCGATTCAGCATAGGCCGCTTCATCTCCCTCGCAATCCAAGGCAATCTTTTGACTCCCATGTACTGTGATTGTCCCGTTATAACCTGGCATTTTGAGCTGTAGATAAACATAACAGGGTCTCGCCATGAACTTCACGTAAGCCGGCCGTCCAAATAGCGCGTGATATGGACTCTGGATTTTCACCACCTCAAAGGTCAACGTCTCAGACCTAGAATCAAGCTCATCTCCAAACACAACTTCCAAAGCGATCTTTCCCACAGGGTATGCCGATTTACCTGGTACTAGACCATGAAAAATAGTGTTTGACAGTTTAAGACTCTTATCTGTCAATCCCATGCGACGGAAAGTCTAATAGTACAGGATGTTGATACTGCTTCCTCCATCCATCAGAACCTTGGTAAGCTTATAGCCCCCCACCTGAGGGGCTACCACCAAAGCTAGTTGACCCGGATTGTCAACCCGGGGCGGGCGATCCTCTCTGCTCCATACAATGGGTTGCTCCGACCATCGTAGATAATGTGGTACGGGCGGTTCAACATTATTGACTGCCCTCTTGTGAAGTTTCTGATCCCGCTTGAACAGGCTAGTAGTGAACACATGATACTGCCCGCTGTTCAACTGTTTGGGGTGACTCTGGTAACCTGACTGTTGCTAATTCCCTTGGTTATTCTGCTGGTTATTACCATGGTTGTTCTGATGGCCCTGGTTGTTCTGAAATCCAGAGCTTGAACCGCCGCCCCCATGGAAACCTGGGCCTGAACCGCCCGGTGGATCCTGGTCATACCAGTATAAATCAGAATTTTTGAACTCCCTCATTATGTGACAATCCTTCCAAAGATGTGTGGAAGGGGCCTCCTTGGTTCCATGCTTCGGGCAGGGCTGGTTTAACAAACGCTTCAGATTCATCTCTCCACCGCGCTGGGGCGGTTTACCTTTGCGACGCTGCATATTTGTGTTAGCCACCAAATCTGAATTATCCGCTTTGCGCTTACTGTTATTCCCATGGCCCCCTTGGTTGTGGTGCTGCCCTTTTGCTCCTCCGTTCTTCTTTCCCTTCTCTGGTTTGTCCTCCTCTGAATCCGGATCCTTGGTATTATCTGAATCGGCATACTTAACTAAAGCGGCCATGAGTGTTGACATGTTGTTACAATGACGTTTGAGCCTTCCCAACTTCTGTTTTAACGGCTTGAAACGGCAATTGCCCTCTAATGTTAACACCGCGGTGTCTGCATTAGTACGATCTGATGAATGTAAAATCTTCAAGACCCGTTTAACCCAATGGGTCATGGACTCCCCTTCCTCTTGGACACAAGCGGCCAGATCTACAATTGACATCGACTGCTTGCACGTATCCTTGAAGTTTTGGATAAATCGGCGCTTTAACTCGGCCCATGAATCGATAGAGTTGGTTGGCAAGCTCTTCAACCAAGTGCGAGCTATTCCTTCCAGCATCATGGTGAAATATTTAGCACATACCGCCTCATCCACATCTAACATCTCCATTGCCATCTCATAGCTCTCCACCCATGCCTCTGGCTGCAAATCGGCGATGTAATTTGGTACCTTACGAGGTCCCTTGAAATCCTTGGGCAATCGCACATTACGCAATGCGGGAGTTAAACATGGTACCCCTAGGGAACTGAACATTACCCCTGGCTCCACGGAGGCAGTGGGGTGAACCGGCGTATGTTGTCGTGCTTCGTGTCGAGCTGTCAACTCGGCCTCCCGTCGTGCGCAGCCGTGGTCCACAACATCTTGTGCATTAGCACCTCTCCCGGCCGGGTTGTTCCCCCGTGGCGAATCTCGGTGGCGCGCACTACTGGACACGTCCGGTTCGTCTTTCACGTGTCTGCTGTAACTCCGGCTTGGACGGGGAGTGGAATGAATCCTCTCACGGCTATGTGAATACGCTTGCTGTTGATCCAGTGCTGTCTGAAGGAGATCCCTGGCCCGACGCGCTTCCACTGCAACTGGTGATTCGCCGTCGGTTGGGAGAGCCGCCAGGCGCGAAGCGGCGGCCACAATATTATCCAACGGGTTGGAATATTACCCGGGCGGCATTGATGATACAACGTTGTTCTGGCGAGGCAGGTCTGTTGCGCGTGGCTGAACGGGCGCTCCTGCTTCCGGTGCCCCCGCCCGGTTTGGCGCGGGTTGGTTACCAGCTCCTGCACCTGGTGTGTTGAAAAGATTCTGCGGCTCATAAACCGACGGGAGACTGATCGGTACCTTCTTCTCATGACCTCTTCTGAAGCATTCTGATCCAGTCTAATCCGATAAGCCTGTGCTTCCAACTCGGCCCGCTCTGTGGCCATCCTAGCGTTCTCTGCTGCCAGGTCCGCTTTAGCCTGGGCTATCTGATCTTTCACCTTTAGAATCTCTGCATCATGCTGATCCCTGGCTGCTGCGTCTACCTCCGCGGACATTAGTTCCGCTAGAGCGTCAAACAAATCAGACAAGACTTGGGCCAGAGGCGGCGCCGAGCTTCCTGCCCCTGCTAGCGTGGCCATCGTTGAACCGGAGAGCATTGCTGCGGCGGTAGATGAATGAGGTGCTGGTCGTGTGCCGGCCATGAAGACGGTGGCCCGGTTTGGCAGACGGGGGAATCCGGAATACTGTTGCTCTCGGATCCTCCCTCAATCCAGCCGTCCTGCAACTGGTAAAGCGATTCGGTTTCTCCAGAAGACTCGTCACCGCTGCGGACTATGGTTTCTCTGTCGGAGACCGGTTCCTCCTCGTACCCCGAACCATGGACGATACCTACGAAAACATGCCTTGCCCTCAGGCCGAACCAGTGAAGAACTTCAACGCCGAGCCGTTTCGATGATGTTGGTGCAGGTGCCCGGCTCGGGGGCCAGTTCACCGATCTTGCCGGTGAAGACGTGAATCCCACCAAATGGGACCCGGTACCCGTATTCGATTGAATCGGCCTCGGGACCCCATCCTGCGTTGTTGATGTAGAGCTTTTCACGGCGACTTTTCGTCATCCGGCCCATGGCGTATCCCTTGAGTCCATCGAAGCTGCCCTTCAAGAACTCCAAACCACTTTGCGACAGCCCCACGGTGGGCGCCAACTGTCGTGGAATTGTCACGGCAGATGTCCTCAGGAAAGGATTTAGTCGTGGAGCCATCGCTATGGGTTAGCTTGAAGGGGTTAAACCGGACAAGGGGACACGAGAGTTTTATACTAGTTCGGCCCCTTTGATGAAGGTAAACGCCTACGTCTAGTTGTGATTAGTATTGCTAGGGTTTCGAAGGCCAGGGAGCGAATCCGCTTTATCTGGCTCGTGAGCTATTGTTCTCTGTTCCTAAACTGCCGCCGAGTCACCCCTTTATATACTCGGGAGGACCCCGGCCGGTCTACAGAGTCCCGAGGCTGGCTCATACAAGTGTCCGCCTCGGTTTCTTCTTTCCTATCTTACAATGCAAGTTTATACAATCATGGCGGTTTACTATCATGGGCCCTAAATCGCCTGCGGGCTCCGGGCCTCTAAGCCTCATCCGTAAAGCGCCATCTTCTGGGTTCCCTTGGGCTTCAGTATAGGTGAAGGTGAACCGACCCCTCCTGGGCGGTTTACCCTTAGTGGTTATATCCTCAACAGAACCCGAAAGAGTTCCCGGCGCCAGGTGTTTTTCGGACTCATCGTCCGATAACTCTGCGGCACACTCCTCCCCCGAGGGCGAGGAGGAAGAAGAAGATGCTCCCCCTCCAGGTAGGGGAGACAAGAAAAGGAAGGCCATCCCAACTGGGGGGCGAAGGGTCCAAGAAGGGAAGGATTCTCCTTCTGGACAGCTCCACTGCCGCCGATGAAGACGAAGACGAGTGGTTGCCCAGGGCCAAGCCCCTGGGGAGGTCGTAAGTATTTGGATACCAGAGTAACTCGTAGCATTCCTTTGTCGCACTGCTTTCCCTAACGCCGAACGTGATTATGCAGGCCACCACGAGCCAGTATCGATGTATCATCGGACGGCACCCTGGGCTTGTCGGACATGGATAGCGATCCAGTCCCAATCGCCACCTCCCCTCATCCTACGGACGACACCGAGGTGCTGTCTCATGAGGCACCGGGTCGAGGGGAGACAGTCCCGGAGGCGCCTCAAGGCGACCGTCCGGACTCCGGGAGCCGAGGGGATGGGGCCCTTGAGAGCTCCGAGTTCGCCCCTCCGCCGGACACCACGCCGGAACCTCCAGTGGTTCCGGGCTCGGGCAGGCGGCCTCCTTCTAAGAGGGGCAAGATGCCTGTGCCGGTGACCTCTGTCCATCCAGAGGCGCCGGGCGATCTGCTGGAAGCGCTTCGCAACGCTTTCATCGACGAGGAGCACCGTACTGTTATGAGTGCGGTAGTCCATAAGGTTCAGTCTGCCAAGAGCAGATTGACTGAAGCCTGTGCCAGCCTTCTAACAGGCTTTGAGGTAAGTGTTTTAAAATATAGGGAAAATATTAACGCATAGACAGTAGCCCCTGATGCTTTGTTCGGTGTTCACAAAGAAAAGCCGAACACAGGATCAAATAATATCGCAGGAGTCTAATATAAGTATGTCAATATGCGTATGCAGGCCTCGCTGCTGGCGTCCGCCGCACTGATTGCGGAGGTCGCCATACTGAAGCAGGACCTCGAGGGGTCCAAGAAAGAGCTCGGCCTTGCCAAGAGGCAGCTCGAGGAGAATAAGGGCAAGTAATACCCTGTCTATAGATATGTATATATAAAAGAAGATGTGGTTGCAAAATGACAGGATCATCGTATATTTGCTAGGGGCCATGACCGAGGTGGCGACCCTAAAGCAAGCGCTAACCAAGGCCAAAGATAATGCGGCCAAGGAGCGCACCGAGCGGGAAAAACAAGAGGCTCGGGTGGGCGAGGTGCAACAAGAGCTCCAGGATCTCGTGACGAAGCATGAGGCGTTGGAGCTTGACTCGGAGACGCGAGAGTCTGAGCTTGCCACGGCCCTCGAGGGCGCAAAAAGTGCCAAGGCTGAAGCCCAAAAGGCCCTCCAGGAGATCAACGCAATGAAGAAGATAACGGCGGGTAAGGCATTCTATATGCAGAGCAAGCATGTAAAAGTAAATTTCCGATTACTTACCCGGATTCGGAGCTCTCCAGGAGCATTCGCAGATTTGCCCCGTAGCGTGTCGGATGCCGCACAATTTTACTAGGCCGAGGAGGGAAGCTCAACAGAGAAGCTGTTCTGGTCTCAGTATACTAGGACCGAACACCCGATGCCTCAGAGCGACCAGCTAAAGCAGCTGGTCGAGCTGCACAATTCGGCCAAACATGCCATGAAGGGCCTTATAGGCCGGCTATGGCCTGTCGACGCCCTTTCGAATAGCTACTTCGGCCTGGTGAGGCGGCTTGTAGATGCCTACCCACGGCTGGAGGTCATCAAGCGGTCCGTCTGCATCGAAGGTGCACGCCGGGCTTTCGCCCGTGTGAAGGTGCAGTGGGCCAAGCTAGACACCGTGAAGCTGATCAAGGAAGGGCCGCCGCAGGGCAAGGAGCGTCCCACCCCCGAAATTTATTATGAGGTTGTCCTGAAGGGTGCCCGTCTTGTTGCGGACGAATGTTCAAAGGATGTAATATTTGAGTAAACTTGCTCATGTGATCCTGTATGATGAAAACTTGTTTCATATGCGCTATGCAATGCTTGTGTGAATTTAAAATATTATCTTCTGTTTGGGCGTTTATCCAATCTGAGAGATGGCTAGTCCTCGGCTTCTGCCCCCATGCCACGAGTGCTGGGGTGTTCGGGATAAACCTGAGCACTATTGTTACCATGTTTGGGTCCTTCGAGGGAGGTGCTCAGCACAACGAACAAGGCAACCAGACTAATAATGCTTTATCACTCTCACTTAGCCATAGAATTCTATAATTTTAAATTTCGGCGAAGCCCCTGGTATTCGGAAGGCCGAATTCGGGGCGCGATACACGCCTTTAAGCCGGACAGGGCCGGCCCCTCGCCCTAAGCGGCATAAGTCTTTAGGAACTCGAAAACCTCGCCGAACAGCGACCAGTCTCTCGCCTTATCATGACAGTCAGTTTTAGCTTTCTCTACTGACGTGCTAAGCCCGGCAGAACCGGGGCACAATCGCAGTAGTTCTCCTAGCGCTACCTAGGCCGATAGAGCGGAACGTAAGGTACCAAAACATAGGAGCCGGGCAAACCCAACATTTGACCAAAGACATGATTTGGATATGATGCATATAATGCTATAAGTTCGGGGTGCCGCACTTGTGAAAGTGTTCGGACTTTTCACACCATATTGTGGGGTGCTTGAGCCCCTGGTGTATGGACCGTACCAAAGTGTACGGGTGCTAAATGTCATAACTGAACATATGTATTGAAAAAGAAATGAATAGAGAATGCAATAATAAGCTGAAGCTAAGCATTGTTTATTCAAAAAGGTGCGTTAAAGCAGAATGATAGAGATAGTGCGATAAGCGAAGAGTGGGACTATGTCCCTTCCAAGGGCAAGCTGAGCAATAGTATTAAATCAAATATTTCGCTCGTTATTGTAATCCACCTGGGAATTCCATGGTGTGATGTAGCTTTCTGCCTCCTTGGTTGCTGCATCATGTGTTCGGCAATAGTGCTGCCGGACAGGGTTTCCAGAGATTAAGGTCCTGAAAAAAGAGAAAAATAACCAAATGGGAAGCCCCTAGTGTGGTTTAAGCCGCGTCTTGGGGCGTGCCGCAGTGTGCCCCCCTCCCCACCTGTGCCCATAGTATTTTTAATGCGTAATTATGTACGTGTGGCACGAGCTTCGCCGTTTGGCTGGGACTGGGGTGGGGGCCGCATTGCTACGCGAGCTCAGATCGCGCAAGGCGGTCTATTTGCCGATTGCTCCGAGTGCACTTGAAGGTGTCCGGGTTTTGAAACGCCGAACTGGTGGATTGCCTTGAGAGGCTGTTTTGTGCTTCTGCTGCGAGGGCCGCAGTGTGCTCCTCTGTTCGGAGAGAGCGCTCTGTGTTTCCATTGATTGTAATAACCCCGCGAGGTCCTGGCATCTTGAGCTTGAGGTATGCATAATGCGGTACCGCATTGAATTTCACAAATGCGGTTCGCCCGAGCAGTGCATGATAACCACTGCGGAACGGGACTATATCAAAGATTAACTCTTCGCTTTGGAAGTTATCCGGGGATCCGAAGACCACTTCCAGTGTAATTGAGCCTGTGCAATGGGCCTCTACGCCTGGAATGACGCCCTTGAAGGTCGTTTTCATGGGTTTGATCCTTGAGGGGTCTATACCCATTTTGCGCACTGTGTCCTGATAAAGCAAGTTCAGGCTGCTGCCGCCATCCATAAGGACTCAAGTGAGGTGTAATCCGTCAATGATTGGGTCCAGAACCAGTGCGGCAAACCCGCCATGATGGATACTAGTGGGATGGTCCCTGCTATCAAAAGTGATCGGATAGGAGGACCACGGGTTGAACTTTGGGGCGACTGGCTCCAACGCATATACGTCCCTGAGCGCACGCTTTCGCTCCCTCTTGGGGATGTGGGTTGCGTATATCATGTTCACCGTCCGCACTTGTGGGGGAAACCTCTTCTGTCCTCCAGTGTGTGGCTGCCGGGGCTCCTCCTCGTCATCGCTATGTGGCCCCTTGTCCTTGTTTTCGGCAATTAACTTGCCGGCCTGCTTGAACACCCAAAAATCCTTGTTGGTGTGATTGGCTGGCTTTTCTGGGGTGTCGTGTATTTGATACGAGCGATCGAGTATA
The DNA here is from genome assembly GCF_003073215.2 of Triticum urartu. Classification (NCBI taxonomy): domain Eukaryota; kingdom Viridiplantae; phylum Streptophyta; class Magnoliopsida; order Poales; family Poaceae; genus Triticum; species Triticum urartu. The sequence continues at coordinate 60,075,609 of NC_053026.1, forward strand.
CGGTCCAAGCTGGACGGTCCCGGTGTACTTTGTTTGAATGGCTTTTTCCGCTGACCGGGTTTAGAGCCTTTGAATCCGGCATTGACTGCCGTATCCTCGTTATTATTGTTGTTAATGTGGCGCTTATGTTTGTTGCAACGTGACCTGCTATTGCCGTCCTTGGTATCCGAAGTACCATTATTATTTGATATGTTATTACTATGAGCCAGCCAGCTGTCTTCTCCCGTGCAAAAGCGGGTCATGAGTGTCGTGAGGGCTGCCATAGATTTTGGCTTTTCCTGACAAAGGTGCCGGGCTAGCCGTTCGTCGTGGATGTTGTGTTTGAAAGCCGCTAGGGCCTCTACATCCGAACAGTCGACAATTTGATTTTTCTTTGTTAGGAACCGAGTCCAGAATTGCCTGGCCGATTCTTCTGGCTGCTGAATTATGTGGCTCAAGTCATCGGCATCTTGTGGCCGCACATAAGTGCCCTGAAAGTTGTCGAGGAATGCGGCTTCCAGATCTTCCCAATAGCTGATGGACTCGGCTGGCAAGTTGTTAAGCCAATGCCACGCTGGTCCCTTGATCTTTAGTGGGAGGTATTTGATGGCGTGTAAGTCGTCACCGCGGGCCATGTGGATGTGGAGGAGGAAATCCTCGATCCATACTGTGGGATCTGTTGTGCTGTCATATGATTCAATATTTACAGGTTTGAAACCTTCTGGGATTTGATGATCCATTACTTCATCTGTGAAGCATAAGGGGTGTGCGGCACCTCTGTATTGGGCTATATCGCGACGCAGCTCGAATGGGTCTTGCCTGCTGTGTTCGGCCCAGACGGATTTGCTTTTACTGTATCCGACGTGACGTTTATCATCTCGCAGAGTGGTGCTCCCTCGTGGTCCGTAGATCGATCTTGCACGCTTTGCTTTGTCCTCCAATATGTCTCGTAGGTCTGGCGTATCTCCCCATGCCTTTTTATTTGAATGGCGTCGGGGTGGAGGGTGAGTTTTTGGCTGGAATGCCTCTCTACCGCAGCCACGAGGTGGCCGATCAGCCGTATCATAAGCTTCTTCCTCCAGTCGAGGTAGCAACCTGCACTTTGGGTAACTCTTGGAGGGGCGCTCGAGCTTATATTCCTCGGCCGCGAGGACTTCAGTCCATTTGTCACCTAGCAGATCCTGATCATCTTGAACCTGCTGCTGCTTTTTCTTAAGGCTATTTGCCGTGGCCATAAGCCGGCGCTTGAAGTGCTCTTGTTCGACGGGATCCTTTGGTACGGCGAATTCATCGTCGCTGAGGCTTGCCCCGTCTTCGGAGGGGGCATGTAATTGTCATCCTCCTCCTCTCCGTCTACCGCTCTCTCAGGAGGGCTAGCTCCTCCATCCTCCTGCTGTAAATCTTGCTGGAGGGGATTGTTGTTGTCTTCGGCCCTATCCGGAGTGTTATTATCTCCTGTGCCGGTATCACCACTCTTGCTTTGGCAGGACTTAGAGCGGCGCCGCTGACGTCGGCGCTTGGGTTGCTTCTTGGAGGGATCATCCTCTGCTATCTCGTCGCCATTGCCTTCTTTGGGTGGATCCACCATGTATATATTGTATGATGAGGTGGCTGTCCAGTGCCCCGTAGGCAGTGGTTCCTCTTCGTCTCCCGCATCGTCATCCATACCGTCGATGTCTTCGGAGTTGAAGTCGTGCATGTCAGTTAAGTCATCGACAGTGGCTACTAAGTGGGTGGTGGGTGGGTCGCGAATTTCTTCGTCGTCCGCATCCCAGTCCTGCCGGACATAGTTCGGCCAGGATCCTCCTGACAAGTAGAGAGACCTTAATGAGTTTAGTATGTCGCCAAAGGGCGAGTGCTGAAAAAATATCCATGGAGGTAAACTCCATGATCGGCGCCCAATCAGATTCGATAGGAACGAGCGCAGGCGGTTCGGAGTCCGTTGCCGGAGAAGGATTTGGCAGTTTATCAACACGGCTCTTGTGCGAGGTAAGGTTGATGTTCGGCTTGATCGCCTCTGAGGGTAAGGCCTCCGTGGCGGGGTCCATCCACCCATCCGCGGAAGGCGCAACTGGCTCCGAATCGAGGGTCGGAGCGGCTGCCGGTGCGATCTCCTGAACACTGTCCGATGGTAGAGCTAAATCGTACTCATCGTGACCGCGTGACGCTCAAGGCAGAGGCTCGAATCCGTCGAAGATCAAGTCTCCGCGGACATCGGCCGTGTAGTTTAAGCTTCCAAACCTGACCTTATGGCCAGGGGCGTAACTTTCGATCTGCTCTAGATGGCCAAGCGAATTGGCCCGCGGTGCAAAGCCGCCGAACACGAAGATCTATCCGGGGAGAAAAGTCTCACCCTAGACTGCATCGCTATCGGTGATAGTAGGAGCCATCAAGCCTAATGGCGATGACACAGAGGAACTCTCAATGAAAGCACCAATGTCGGTGTCAAAACCGGCGGATCTCAAGTAGGGGGTCCCGAACTATGCGTCTAGGCTGGATGGTAACAGGAGGCAGGGGACACAATGTTTTACCCAGGTACGGACCCTCTTGATGGAGGTAAAACCCTACGTCCTGCTTGATTAATATTGATGATATGGGTAGTACAAGAGTAGATCTACCGCAAGATCGGAGAGGCTAAACCCTAGAAGCTAGCCTATGGTATGATTGTATATTCGTCCTATGGACTAAAACCCTCCGATCTATATAGACACCGAAGAGGGCTAGGGTTACACAGAGTCGGTTACAATGGGAGGAGATCTACATATTCGTATTGCCAAGCTTGCCTTCCACACCAAGGAAAGTCCCATCCGGACATGGGACGTAGTCTTCAATCTTGTATCTTCATAGTCCAAGAGTCCGGCTATCCGGACACCCCCTAATCCAGGACTCCCTCAGTGGCCATCTTCTTATTTTCACTGTCAAAACCCGGCTGGTACTTATCCACATTGGTATCCTCTCCAAGACTAGTAGCCTGAGGCCGGACTTCACGTACACATGCTATAAAATCATCTTGGTCAAACGGAGACCCGTCCTCCTTCACGGTAGGATAGCTTCTTGCTACGTCCACCGGGTCCAGATCTGGCACCCAAGCCTCGGAGCAGCTTAGAGCAGTCAAAGCTCCGGCTCGTGCATAGGAACGTTTTACCTCTTGGAACCGGGCAGGAAGGATGGACAGTTTCTTCAGGACATCACTAAGCCGGTTGGATCCTTGGTTTGCAGGAGAGATAGTGGTCAGAGCCCGTTGTGCACCGATGTACAGTTGTTGAACCAACGTGTCTACGACCTTTAGTTTAACCAACGGGTCTTGGCTCAGATTTTTGCTTCGCGGACCTGCATATATTCAACAGAGTCTGTGGGCGGTTTATACTCTGGTTTGGCATAAAGTACACTAAAGGTCAAAACTAGGCAGCTTACCAAAGATTGCAGCGACCATCTGAGACACCCGGCCCTTTAAACCGTTCCGCTCGATTGATATTTCTTTCAGGACTGTTTCGGCTGTTTCAACCCGCCGGGTCAGAAATGTCTTCTCATCCTCGCAAGTTTTCTCTTTGGCAGCAAAGTTGGTCTTCAAATTCTCTGTTTCCAGAAAGACTTACTTGTAGTTTGGAGGTGGAAGATTTGAGTTCTGATTCCTGACTTGCGAGCCAGGTCTTTGCGTCATTCAGTTGAGAGTTTAGTTCAGACAATGCATTCTGTAAAATATTCAGACAAGTCAAGACTTGGTTTGAAATTCCAGCATCCAAATTCAAGATTCAAGTCCCAAGTACTTTACAAATAAACCACTTGGCACTTGGGGGCTAATGTATGCCAAATCAATTTTTTTTACAACTCTACCAGCATATTTGAAAGTCCCAAGTCCTTTACAAAGTAACATCACTTGGCACTTGGGGGCTAATGTATGCAGTTCAGCAAAGGTTTTTAAGGTTAAGTCGGAGTGTTACAATACTTTAAAGGCAGTTTTAAATTCTAAAGTACCGATTCATTACTGATCAAAATGAATCCGTCCTTGGGGACTATGGGTGAAGTTTTGTTCTATCAGTATAAGGCAAAGTTTCGGAGATAAAAGTTCCGGCTTATATTCTAAGTCTACAGGTTATTTCGTTTCTCTTATAAACTGCAGACTTGGGGGCTGAAGGAATATTGGTAAACCGGCAATAACATACCTCATACTTCAACTGAAGCTGCTTGACCATCTCAATCTCAGACTCACGACTGGAGTGTACATGGCTGAGATAGCCGGATAGGATATCACTGGCATTAAGACGGTCATAGTTGGCGATATCAAAGCGAACCTTCTGCCGCTCCAAAGCTTCTTGCTTCGCTGTGCACCGAGCCAACACTATTGGATTCCCCGGCTCAACAAAGCGGCTCCCAGTAATTTGAACATCCGGAGCATGTGGAGATGGTGGGTCAGTTGATCTTGATGGTCCGACTGTGGAAGGATTCATGGTAGCTTGGTCAAGGGACGGCTCCGAAGGATTCGCTTCATGGATAATAGGCGGGTCTTCGGGGGCGGCAGTTAGTGGAGAAGGTGGCCTAGCCGGCTCAGACATTGGTACTGGCGGGTCTTCCATCGGCTTTGTTACCTTTGCTTTCTTGGATTTTGCCTGGCCGCTAAAGAATATATATATATATATATACATTACAGGACAGTCAACATCAAAGATACAATTAAGCAATCCGGAAGAAAAGAATATTTTTTTTGATTACCCAGGGGCAGTCTTGAAAGCTGGGAATTGTGTTTGAGAAGAGTCGCCTAAAGAACGAGACACCTCCTAAAAAAGGTAAAAAGGAGTTAAAAAGGAATGAAGTGAGCAGGATTCATCAAAGCAAGTTAAGGACGGTAAAAGTAAACCTCATTCAAACGTTTTCGAGGGGTTTGTTCAAGATCAACAGCCGGTTCATCTTCAATCTCAGCTTCATGGTGGCTTTCGTGTTGCTGCTTTTTCAAATGAAAGTTGGGATCCAAGTGAGCTAAAGGCTTAGAAAACCTTACTTTACGGATCACTCGTCGAACTTTGTGTCTTGATAAGGGCTCTGAGTCGAAGGAAATGATAGTTACCTCTGCTTCCCTGGCCTGACTGGCCCCAGTGTCATCCTGGCAAGGATCAGTGTCAATAAGAATGTTAAAAAATTGGCCATGGGAATCAAGGGCTACCTCCGAGTCAGACAAATCATCAAGCTTCATTAAATCTTCAGCAGAAGTTTTCTTCTTTTTCTTTGATTTCTGGGTCGTCTTCTTAGTGTTCATAGCGGCGGCTCTCACCTTCTTGGCAGCTTCGTGGTCATATTTCACCTTCCAGAAGTCAGAATTGGCCTGTAAAGACAAGAAGAAAGATCAGTATTAAGTGCTGATGGCTGGGCAAAACACAAAGAAAAAGAGACTTACTTCTGGCACCAGATTAATCTTGAAGAAGGGACTTAACCCAACAATACTGCAATCTTCGTACTTCCCATTTACCAAAAGGGTTGACATCGAAACAATGTCGTCTTCGGTGAGTTCAACTAGGCTGTGACGAAGAGGGTGGTCCGGGCTTCCGTCATATTCATACATCAGTTGAGATCGACGACTTAATGGGATAACCTGCCATGAGATCCAGCAACGGGTCAGATCTACTCTGGTTAGACCATTACCCAATAAGCCATTGATTCTTCTAGTAGAGGGAAGAAGCTTTCTACGCTCAACAATGGTAAGCTTATCCGGAAGGGTGAACTTGGAGTCAAGACGGCTAGGGTGGTAACCCGGCAGAGGCTTCTCACTTGCTGGAGAAGTATCCTGACAATAAAACCAAGTTTGGTTCCAATCTTTTGGGTGGCTCGGTAAGACGATGAGAGGGAAAACAGCACCCTGACAGCGCTGAATCGAGATGCCTCCAAGTTCTAAGCTAGAACCGTTGGTGCATTCATTCTGGCGATTCAGATAAAAGTACTCTATAAACAGTTCTATGGTGGGCTCTTGCTGAAGATATGCCTCACAAAGCACTTGGAAGTTACAAATATTGGAAATAGAGTTGGGTTCAAGGTCCTGAGGATGGAGTTTGAAAAATGAAGGACCTCTCTGAAGAATTTTGAACCGGGTGGTGAAAATCCCCGGTTCATGTGGTCAGTGAAGATAATCACTTCTCCATCTTTCGGATTGGGACGTTCTTCCTCTGGGTCAGGAGCACGATAAGACATGACATTCTTTGAAGGCAGAAACCCAACGATGAAGAACTCTTTTAACCGTTCCTCAGTTACGGATGAAGGGACCCAGTTACAGACAGTTGGTGACTTCGACGGCATGATGAGCAACGAACTGAAAAATAAATAATACTATGCCGGTTTAGTCTATGGTCAATTATAAAGCAAGTAATGGCGGTTTAACTAAGGGATAATGGTATATAAGGAAAAGAAAGCTGGAGTGGTAAGCCGCCATGACTACAGATTTTCTCAGAAGGCAGAATTCAGTTAAGTGTTGGCATAAACAAGTTTCACCAAGTTTTTATTATCATTTTGGATCAAAGGACTGTTTCAAAAAGGGAAATATTCTAGACCTAAAAAACATAGTGCAGAGGAGTTCGTCGACTATAACGAAGCATCTGTACAGGTAAAAGGGATCTATTGATATAAAAAAGGAAAGCCAAATAGCTACCGCGCGAGTTATATCTCTTTTCTGGATCAAAATAAGTTGCGGAGAAGATCTACAAGATGGCCCGTGACGAACACATGAAGAACAATGAAGAACTCGTAAAACCTAGAAACAGATCTAGGTGCGAGAGAGAGAAGAAAGCTTACAAGAAGCAGGCCTGCCGCGAAGAGTTGCCACGTTCTTTGGACGAACTCAGGGTGATGCAGTGGCCAAGCTTGACGACGACGATGAGAGTTGCAGCGACGGCAGAGCTCAAGCAGCGACGGAGGTCGCAAGAGGAAGAAGATGAGGAAGAAAGGAGAATGAGAAATACCTAAGTTATGCCTATTTGTAAGGGAATGCGCGAACTGGCGGGTGCGAAAATCAAGGAGACCCAGTAATAATTATCCAACCGAACAGACGCCTCGATTCCCGGAAGACATTAAAAATGAAGGATCCGTTGGAAGGTGACGTCATGAAAGTTTCTTGTGTTTCAAAAAGATGATGTCACGGCGGGTTAAGGAAATTTTCAGACAAAGGATGGATTCTACCTAAGTATTGAAGATTGACAAAGAACTAAGTTCAATGTCAACCTGGGGCCTAATGTTGGGGATATTACTATCAGCTAAAACCCGCTCAGGAGGGGCCGGGTCAGCCTTAATGGCGGGTTATGTAAGAAGCCCAATATACAATCAAGATGATAGTTTATTAGTATATATAGAAAGCCCAAAGACCTCGGGCCGGCTCAAAGCCCGTTATTGTTAACCGCCACGTGTGCGGAAAGACTTGTAAGGAAAGGAATGTAAAGGAAGTCATCGAGCCGGACACGATTATGAGCCAGCCGGGACTCTGTAAGCCACCAGGCGTCAACCCGTGTATATAAGGGGATGACCCGGTGGCGGCTTAGGACAAGAAACAATCAAGTCGATCACCAAGCCGGTGAGTTGAGCCTCTTGGAGGTCGAAACCTCAGCAATACCAATCCCAACTAGACGTAGGCTTTTACCTTCATCATAAGGGGCCGAACTAGTATAAAACCCTCTCTCGTGTCCTTTGTCCCGATTAACCCCTTTAATCTTCCTAGTGCGATGGCCCTACGACTAAGTCCTTGCTCTAGGATATCTGCCATGACAATTCCACGACAACCTGTCCACTCATCATTTGCTAAAACTTATCATGTAACTCTTTGTTTGTCATATTCTCCCAGTCAGTGTCGTCGGCTTGTGATCCTGCCATGGTTAGCAGCAATAGAAACACACAAGAATATGATCCTACAGACTACTAGGAAGAGGTGGTGGTGGGTGTCACAAATCCGTCAAGCAAATCTCAAATTCTTACCAGTTCTTACCTAGCAGCAGGCGGTGATCGGCAACTATCGTAGTCAAAACTCTCAAAGCTTGGGTAGAGCGATTACCAGGGAGAGTCAAACGCACGACGCAGATGTATGTGGATCTAGGAAGGCTGATAATATGGTAGAAAAAGGGTCAGCAATAATCAATTCAGAGATGCAAAGTTGAATAAATGCTCAACGACCGTACTGTGCTGGTCCTAGGCTAGACCGTGCTAGAGACGCGAGCCTAGAACACTAACAAAATCACGGCGCTGCACGTAAACAAGGGAGGAGCACACTCTGAATTTTTTTCTCTCTTTTTTCTTTTTTTGCACTTTTTTCCTCTTTTTTTGCTCTGCAACAATATTTTTTCGAATAAGTCTACAAATGGTCTAAAAACTGCCTAGCCAGAATTTTCCAGACTTAGTTTTTTTTTGAGTTTGGAACTATTTTTCTACTGCGGGTAGCACAGAATCTCTGGAGTCCTACTCTGTCATGACTCGAAGTATCGCATGATCTGGAACCAAAAACAAAGCAACAATGACTGGACTCGAACTAGGACTGTTGGCGGAGATGAAACTGGTGGAAACTCGGACTGGTGGCGGAGGTGAATCTGGTGGAACTTAGACTGGTGGCGGATATATGTTGCAGGTGGACTCAGATTGGCGTGATGGCGACTGATATTTGGTGGCGTATATGGACTCGGATTGGCAGTGAATATGTGGTGGTGGTGTATGGCAGCGGCGATGAAGCTGGTGCGGGGGTGGTATATGGCAGCAGCGATGATGATGATGCGGTGGTGATATATGGCAGCGACGACGTGACAACCTGTGAACAGAACTCGAAACTCTAAAGGACTAGACGCTAAGACCAGCAACTTGACACGACAATGCAACTGCAAATTCAACAAAGCAAATACAGAAATATTATGCAAAGGCTCAGATTGGTTCGGATAGGATGAACTAACCCTAATTGTTTTTGGCTTTTTCGTGGACTATAGGTATGAAGAACAGACTCGATCTAAGCTATGAAAAGCTGTAAAATCTCATCGAGCAACCTGGAAATCTGATACGACTTGATAGAGGCGAAGTTGTCCCGATGTTTCGAGGAGATAGATATCATTTTCTGTGGGAGTCAACTTTGATGATCCGACTACGAACATGCGAAGACGTCGCGCCTTAGCAATCGCTAAACCAACTTCCGAGGGTTATTGACCACGCCGGAGCACGATCAACCTGACCACGAGGGTCTATTTCCTGTGAGCAAACGAAGAACAAGCAAGAAACTGAGATTGCAATCTGGATATTGCGAATTAAAGAGGAAATCTTTATTAATGATGGTGGGGTTCTGTGACGTCTTGGTCTGGTCGTTGTACACAAATGAAGTACGCGAACTTGCAACTATGGCGAACTTTTAATCTAAACAAAACCCAAAGTCTAAACGATGCCCTAAGGGTTGTATATATGGAGGAGAGGGGGGGGGGGAATTTCGTGGCCCTTGGAGGAGGGGTCCGAAACCAACCCTAACTCTTGTTTCCCCACACATACAGACTCTAAAAACAACCTATAATCAAGTATTTCGAAATTACATGGGCCTGACCCAAAAATAAGGTGATGCAGCACCTAGAATAGCCTCTGGACGAAATTTATGAAGTGGCATCTTGTATATTTCGTCCAAGGCTTCATGCACTCATTATGGTGGCTTCAAAGTCCTGGAATCATCACTTGTAACTCCGTTCTTGTTCCCCTTGCACATGCCATCATCTCCATGCTTGAACTTGCTCCAAGGTTCATCTTTCTTGTCCAAGCTAGGCCCTTCATTTGTAAGCAAAACAAATGTATCCATTTTAGGCAGCATCATATTCTCATGAACATAGAATCGTTACCAAGAAACGAAAGTACCTGATAATTCAATTGGCGTGCGCGAGCTCTAGTAATTGGTCTAGTATGTATAGCAGTAGGGGCTGTGGGTGTAACAATGGTATTGATGTCCTCATCATCCATGGTGGGGTTGAGCCTCCAATCCTTGGATGCCGCAGTGTGCTCTCGATCTAAGGCCACAGTGGTCACAGGAGCTATCTCCGGGGTGCGGTCCGACGACAGAATTAGGTCATGTTCGTCATGGTGACCATGAGCGGTCGCCGCGGTCTTGAATCCAGCGAAGATCAAATCTCCACGGATGTCCGCAACGTAATTCAGGCTCCCAAATCTGACCTGATGGCCAGGGGCATAGCTATCGATCTGCTCCAGGTGGCCAAATGAGTTGGCCCGCAGTGCAAAGCCGCCGAACACGAAGATCTGTCCGGGGAGGAAGATTTCTCCTAGGACAGCGTCACTATCGACGATTGAAGGGGCCATCGACCCTTTCATCGACGGCACAGTGGAACTCTCAATGAAAGCACCAATGTCGGTGTCAAAACCGGCGGATCTCGGGTAGGGGGTCCCGAACTGTGCGTCTAAGGTCGATGGTAACAGGAGACAGGGGACACGATGTTTACCCAGGTTCGGGCCCTCTCTATGGAATTAATACCCTATGTCCTGCTTGATTGATATTGATGAATACGAGTATTACAAGAGTTGATCTACCATGAGATCGTAATGGCTAAACCCTAGAGGTCTAGCTTCTATGGCTATGGTAATGAGTATCTCCCCTATCCGGACTAAGTCCTCCGGTTTATATAGACATCGGGAGGATCTAGGGTTACATAAGGCCTGTTACAGAGATAGGAATGTACATATTTGGTCACCTAGATTGCCCTCCATGCCAAGGAGAGTCCCATCTGGACATGGGTGCAATCTTCGGTCTTCGTATCTTCATAGCCCATCAGTCCGACCCATGGATAGCAGGCCGGATGACCGAGGACTCCTTAGTCCAGGACTCCCTCAGCTAGCCCTCCCCATTTTTCATCCCTAGGGCTGGACAAACAAGGGAGGGGGTGCACCAGCCCCCTTGTGGACTGGTTTGTCCCCTCTTTTGGCCCATATGGCCCATAAATTGCCGCGGGGGTGCCCGGAACCCCTTCAAGTGACCCGATTCCTTCCCGGTACGACCCGAAACACTTCCGGTGTCCAAATACCATCGTCCTATATATCAATCTTTACCTCTCGACCATTTCGAGAATTCTCGTCATGTCCGTGATCTCATCCGGGACTCTGAACAACATTCGGTCACCAAAACATATAACTCATATAACACTATATCATCAACGAACGTTAAGCGTGCAGACCGTACGGGTTCGACAACTATGCAGACATGACCGAGACACCTCTCCGGTCAATAACTAATAGCGGAACCTAGATGCCCATATTAGCTCCTACATATTCTACGAAGATCTTTATCGCTCGAACTGTTATGACAACATACGTAATTCCCTTTGTCCATCGGTACGTTACTTGCCCGAGATTCGATCGTCAGCATCTTCATACCTAGTTCAATATCATACCGGCAAGTGTCTTTACTCATTCTGTAATACATCACCTTGTGACTAACTAATTAGTCATTTGCTTGCAAGCTTACGATGTGTATTGTCGAGAGGGCCCAGAGATACCTCTCCGATACTCGGAGTGACAAATCCAAATCTCAATCTATGCCAACTCAACAAACACCTTCGGAGATACCTGTAGAGCATCTTTATGATCACCCAGTTATGTTGTGATGTTTGATAGCACACAAGGTATTCCTCCAGTATCCGGGAGTTGCATAATCTCATAGACGAAGGAATATGTATTTGACATGAAGAAAGCAATAACAATCAACTGAACGATCATTATGCTAAGCTAACGGATGGGTCTTGTCCATCACATCATTCTCCTAATGATGTGATCCTGTTATCAAATGACAACACATTTCTATGGTTAGGAAACCTTAACCATCTTTGATCAACGAGCTAGTCTAGTAAAGGCTTACTAGGGACACAATATTTGTTTATGTATTGACACATGTATTTAAGTTTCCGATCAATACAATTCTAGCATGAATAATAAACCTTTATCATGAATAAGGAAATATAATATAAAATAACAATTTTATTATTGCCTCTAGGGCATATTTCCTTCAGTCTCCCACTTGCACTAGAGTCAATAATCTAGTTTACATCACCATGTGATTTAACACCCATAGTTCACATCGCCATGTGACCAACACCCAAAGAGTTTACTAGAGTCAATTATCTAGTTCACATCGACATGTGATTAACACCCGAAGAGTATTAAGGAGTGATGATGTTTTGCTTGTGAGAGAAGTTTAGTTAACGGGTCTATTATATTCAGATCCGTATGTATTTTTGAAATTTTTATGTCTACAAAGCTCTATATGGAGTTACTGTAGCTAATTGCTCGCACTTTCAATATGTATCCATATTGAGACTTAGAGTCATCCGAATCGGTGTCAAAGCATGCATTGACGTATGCCTTTATGCCGAATTCTTTATCACCTCCATAACCGAGAGACATTTCTTTACTCCTCTTACGTAACTAAGGATAATTTTGACCGCTGTTCCGTGATCTACTCCTGGATCACTATTGTACCCCCTTGCCAAATTCTTGGCAAGGTACACAATAGGTCTGGTACACAACATGGCATACTTTATAGAACATATCGCTGAGGCATAGGGAATGCCTTTCATTCTCTCTCTATCTTCTGTTGTGGTCGGGTTCTTGAGTCTTACTCAACTTCACACCTAGCTGCACAGGCAAGAACCCTTTCTTCGACTGATCCATTTTGAACTTCTTCAAAATCCTATCAAGGTATGTGCTTTGTGAAATTCCTATTAAGTGTCTCGATCTATCCCTATAGATCTTGATCTCCAATATATAAGTAGCTTCACCGAGGTCTTTTATTGAAAAATTATTATTCAAGTATCCTTTTTATGCTATTCAGAAATTCTATATCATTTCAATAAATGACATGTCATCCACATATAATATCAGAAATGCTACAGAGCTCCCACTCACTTTCTTGTAAATACATGATTCACTTCAAGTCTGTATAAACCATATGCTTTGATCACCTTATCAAAGCGTATATTCCAACTCCATGATGCTTGCACCAGTCCATAGATGGATCACTAGAGCTTGCACACTTTGTCGGCACCTTTAAGATCGACAAAACCTTCTAGTTTCATCATATACAACTCTTCTTTAAGAAATACATTAAGGAATGCAGTTGTGACATCCATTTGCAAGATTTCATAATTATAAAAATGCGGCAATTGCTAACATGATTCGGACTGACTTAAGCATCGCTACGAGTGAGAAGGTCTTATCATAGTCAACTCCTTGAACTTGTCGAAAACCTTTTGCAACGAGTCGAGCTTTGCAGACATTAACATTACCATCAGCGTCAGTCTTCTTCTTCTTGAAGATCCATTTATTCTCTATGGCTTGCCGATCATCGAGAAAATCCACCAAAGTCCACACTTTGTTCTCATACATGGATCCTATCTCAGATTTCATGGCCTCAAGCCATCTATCGAAATCTAGGCTCATCATAGCTTCTTCATAGTTTGTAGGTTCGCCTTGGTCTAATGATAAGACTTCCAGGACAAGATTACTGTACCACTCTAGTGATGATCTTGTTTTGGTTGACCTGCGAGGTTCGATAGCAACTTGATCTGAAGCTTCATGATCATTATCATTTGCTTCCTCTCTAGTTGGTGTAGGCATCATGGGAATGGTTTTCTGTGATGTACTACTTTCCAATTCGAGAGAAGGTACAATTACCTCATCAAGTTCTACTTTCCTCACACTCACTTCTTTTGAGAGAAACTCCTTCGCTAAAAATGTTCCATTCTTGGCAACAAAAATCTTGCCTTCGAATTTGTGGTAGAATGTGTACCCAACTGTTTCCTTAGAGTATCCTATCAAGACGCACTTCTCCGATTTGGTTTTGAGCTTATCAGGCTGAATCCTTTTGACATAAGTGTCGCAACCCCAAACTTTAAGAGATGACAACTTAGGTTTCTTGCCAAACCATAGTTCATACGGTGTCGTCTCAATGGATTTAGACGGTTCCCTATTTAACGTGAATGTGGCTGCCTCCAATGCATAACCCCAAAACGATAGTGGTAAATCGGTAAGAGACATCATAGAACGCACCATATCCAATAAAGTATGGTTATGACATTCGGACACACCATTATGCTGTGGTGTTCCAGGTGGCGTGAGTTGTGAAATTATTCCACATTGTTTTAAATGAAGGCCAAACTCGTAACTCAAATATTTTCCTCCACGATCAGATCGTCGAAACTTTTTTTCTTGTTACAATAATTCTCCACTTCACTCCAAAATTCTTTGAACTTTTCAAATGTTTCAGACTTGTGTTTCATCAAGTAGATATACCCATACCTACTCAAATCATCTATGAAGGTCGGAAAATAACAATACCCGCCGCGTGCTTCAACACTCCTCAGACCGCATATATCGGTATGTCTTATTTCCAATAAGTCATTAGCTCGATCCATTGTTCTTGAGAATGGAGTTTTAATCATATTGCCCATGAGGCATGGTTCGCAAGTATCAAATGATTCATTATCAAGTGATTCCAAAATCCCATCTACATGGAGTTTCTTCATGCTCTTTACACCAATATGACCTAAACTGTAGTGCCACAAGTATGTTGCACTATCATTATTAACTTTTCATCTTTTGGCATCAATATTATGAATATGTGTATCACTATGATCGAGATTCAATAAACCATTCACATTGGGTGTATGACCATAGAAGGTTTTATTCATGTAAATATTTGACTTAAATGAATAACCGTATTGCAATAAACATGATCAAATCACATTCATGCACAACCCAAACACCAAGTATCATTTATTTAGGTTCAACACTAATCCCAATGGTAGAGGGAGTGTGCGATGGTGATCATATCAACCTTGGAATCACTTCCAACACACATCTTCACCTCGCCCTTAACTAGTCTTTGTTTATTCTGCAACTACTATTTCAAGTTACTAATCTTAGCAACTGAACCGGTATCAAATACCCAGGTGCTACTATTAATACTAGTAAGGTACACATCAATAATATGTATATCGAATATACCTTTGTTCACTTTGCCATCCTTCTTATCCGCCAAGTATTTTGGGCAGTTCCATTTCCAGTGACCATTTCCTTCGTAGTAGAGGCACTTAGTTTCAGGCTTGGTTCCAGCTTTGGGCTTCTTCATGGGAGCGGCAACTTGCTTTCCATTCTTCTTGAAGTTCCCTCTCTTTCCCTTGCCCTTTTTCTTGAAACTAGTGGTCTTGTTAACCATCAACACTTGATCCTATTTCTTGATTTCTACCATCGCCGATTTCAGCATCACGAAGAGCTCGGGAATCATTTTCGTCATTCCTTGCATAGTATAGTTCATCACAAAGTTCTAGTAGCTTGGTGATAGTGACTAGAAAACTTTGTCAATCGCTATCTTATCTGGAAGATTAACTCCCACTTGATTGAAGCGATTGTATTAACCAGACATTCTGAGCACATGCTCACTGGTTGAGCTATTCTCCTCCATCTTGTAGGCAAAGTACTTGTCAGAGGTCTCATACCTCTCCATACGGGCATGAGTCTGAAATACCGATTTCAGCTCTTGGAACATCTCATATGCTCTGTGGCGTTCAAAACATTTTTGAAGTCCCGGTTCTAATCCGTAAAGCATGGCGCACTAAACTATTAAGTAGTCATCATATCGAGCTTGCCAAACGTTCATAATGTCTGCATCTACTCCTGCAATAGGTCTGTCACCTAGCGGTGCATCAAGGACATAATTCTTTTGTGCAGCAATGAGGATAATCCTTAGATCACGGACCCATTCTGCATCATTGCTACTATCATCTTTCAACTTATTTTTCTCTATGAACATATCAAAAATAGGGGAGTTGTATTGTGAGCTATTGATCTACAAGATAGATATGCAAAACTATTAAGACTAAGTTCATAATAAATTTAAGTTCAATTAATCAAATTGCTAATGAACTCCCACTTAAATTAGCATACCTCAAGTTATTTAAGTGATACATGATCCAAATCAACTAACCCATGTCCGATCATCACGTGAGATGGGGTAGTCATCAATGGCGAACATCTCTATGTTGATCATATCTACTATATGACTCATGTTCGACCTTTCGGTCTCTAGTGTTCCGAGACCATGTCTGTACATTCTAGGCTCATAAGGTTTAACCCAAGTATTCTGCATGTGCAAAACTGTCCTACACCCGTTGTATGTGAACTTTGAACGTAGAGTCTATCACACCCGATCATCACGTGGTGTCTCGAAACAACGAACTATAGCAACTGTGCATACTAATACGTCTCCAACGTATCTATAATTTTTGATTGTTCCATGCTATTATATTATCTGTTTTGGATGTTTTATATATATTAATATGCTATTTTATACGATTTTGGGACTAACCTATTAACCTAGAGCCAAGTGCCAGTTCCTGTTTTGTCCCTTATTTTAGAGTTTCATAGAAAAGGAATACCAAACGGAGTCCAAACAGAATGAAACTTTCACGATGATTTTTCTTGGACCAGAAGACACCTAGAGGACTTGGAGTGCACGTCAAGAAAGCTACGTGGCGGCCACAAGGACGGAGGGCGCGTCCTGGGGGTAGGGCGCGCCCCAACCGCTGTGGGCCCCTTGTGACTTTATCGACCTATTTCTTCCGCCTATATATTCTCAAATATTCCAAAACCTATCAGGAGAGGCATGAAAACACTTTTCCACCACCACAACCTTATGTACCCATGAGATCCCATCTAGGGGCCTTTTCCGGCGTCATGCCAGAGGGGGATTCGATCACGGAGGGCCTCTACATCAACACCATTGCCTCTCCGATGAAGCGTGAGTAGTTTACCTCAGACCTACGGGTCCATAGCTAGTAGCTAGATGGCTTCTTCTATCTCTTTGATTCTCAATACCATGTTGTCCTCGATGTTCTTGGAGATCTATTCAATGTAATACTCTTTTTGTGGTATGTTTGCCGAGATCTGATGAATTGTGGATTTATGATCGGCTTATCTATGAATATTATTTGAGTCTCCTCTGAATTCTTATATGCATGATCTGCTATCTTTGCAAGTCTCTTTGAACTATCGATTTGGTTTGGCCAACTAGATTGGTTTTTATTGCAATGGGAGAAGTGCTGAGCTTTGGGTCCAATCTTGCGATGCTCGATCCCAGTGACAGAAGGGGAACCAATACGTATTGTATTTTTTCCATCGAGGATAACAAGATGGGGTTTTCATCATATTGCTTGAGTTTATCACTATACATCATGTCATCTTACTTAATGCATTACTCTATTCTTATGAACTTAATACTCTAGATGCAGGCAGGAGTCGGTCGATGTGTGGAGTAATAGTAGTAGATGCAGGCAGGAGTCGGTCTACTTGCTACCTCTTGAGCACTGCGTTGGTTTTCCCTTGAAGAGGAAAGGGTGATGCAGTAAAGTAGCGTAAGTATGTCCCTCAGTTTTTGAGAACTAAGGTATCAATCCAGTAGGAGATCACGCTCGAGTCCCACGCACCTACACAAACAAATAAGAACCTCGCAACCAACGCGATAAAGGGGTTGTCAATCCCTTCACGGTCACTTATGAGAGTGAGATCTGGTAGATATGATAAGATAATATTTTTGGTATTTTTATGATAAAGAGAAATAAAGATGCAAAGTAATATATACGACAATAGAAATAGCTAAGTGTTGGAAGATTAATATGATGGAAGATAGACCCGGGGGCCATAGGTTTCACTAGTGGATTCTCTCAAGAGCATAAGTATTACGGTGGGTAAATGAATTACTGTCGAGCAATTGATAGAATTGAGCATAGTTATGAGAATATCTAGGTATGATCATGTATATAGGCATCACGTCCGCGACAAGTAGACCGAAACAATTCTGCATCTACTACTATTACTCCACACATCGACCGCTATCCAACATGCATCTAGAGTATTAAGTTCATAAGAACAGAGTAATGCTTTAAGTAAGATGACATGATGTAGAGGGATAAACTCATGCAATATGATATAAACCCCATCTTTTTATCCTCGATGGCAATAATACAATACGTGTCGTTTCCCCTATTGTCACTGGGATCGAGCACCGCAAGATTGAACCCAAAGCTAAGCACTTCTCCCATTGCAAGAAAGATCAATCTAGTATGCCAAACCAAACTTACAATTCGAAGAGACTTGCAAAGATAAACCAATCGTACATAAAATAATTCAGAGAAGAATCAAATATTGTTCATAGATAATCTGGATCATAAACCCACAATTCATCGGATCTCGACAAACATACCGCAAAAGAAGAATACATCGAATAGATCTCCAAGAGAATCGGGGAGAACTTTGTATTAAGATCCAAAGAGAGAGAAGAAGCCATCTAGCTACTATCTATGGACGCGAAGGTTTGAAGTAAACTACTCGCACATCACCGGAGAGGCCATGGAGTTGATGTAGAGGCCCTCCGTGATCAATGCCCCCTCCAGCGGAGCTCCAGAAAAGGCCCCAAGATGGGATCTCTTGGGTACAGAAAGTTGCGGTGGTGGAATTAGGTTTTCGTGGTGCTCCTCGATGTTTGCGGGGTACGTGGACTTATATAGGAGGAAGAAGTAGGTCGGTGGAGCAA